>NC_084975.1:4852563-4915314 GCF_963691925.1 Scomber scombrus | reverse complement strand
CTGAACCAACCTGCTCAGCGTCATCTGTCAGTGCTGTGATGCCAAACGCTGGCTTCCTATTGCATAGCTCTCATACTTGGGAGGTGAAGGAAGTTTGTGTTTGAGCTCACTGGAGTGAAAGCAGGGTTTTTCTAGTGCAAAGAGGTGATGATGTACAACTGAGTTTAACCTTTGGCCTTTCTACAAAGAGACGAGATGTGGCTAGAAAGTATATTTTAGTTTTAGTGCATTAGAAAGCAAAAACAATGGGAGAGAATGGAAGCTAATAGAGGGTTAATGATTTAAATGTTGCCGAGACTTGGCCAGTGTTGATCTTCCTGACAGCGTCTTGAGATTTGTTGTTTTTCAGATAAAGGTGAGACGTATCAAAAGCTTTCTCTTGGCAGCGTTTCATCCTACCTCTCATTCTCTGTGAGTTAGGTCATCATCAGGACACATTCAGGCTTGATGGGCAGAGCTAAGCTTGTCTCTTCAGCTTTCTCTCCTGCATAACTTCCTCAAGGCATTCAGTAACAAAAACCACTGCAGAGACAATGGATATAGAGCTTTACTCAAACAATATTCAGGGTGTAACACAGAGCAAATAAGGGATATTCTTAAGTTGCCAATATGTTAGTATTTACTATTGAAAAGGATATTGCTGTTATGTAACTGTTTTTCATCTATAAAGATAAAAAGTAAAGGTGACTTCTGTTGTTTTCATTTACTTGAGCCTTGCTTACAAATTCATTTTTGCAGGCATATAGTTCATTTAAAAAGACAGCTGCTGTATGATAGGCTGACAATGAACCTGGTTTGGTTTGACTATAAAGCATAAGGTATAAATTATCGTCCAATTCTGGTGTTTTGGACCTTTTTAGCCAACTTCATATTACCACAGGTTTTACACATATGTTTTGGGAAATTATGATCAATAGGCCTCATTTAAATGATCATTTTTGAGTTAACACCTGTTTTCTGCCTTGGTCAAAATGGACCCAAAGAAAACAGGAGGGTTAAATTGAAACTCCTGTCAATGTGTTCATGATGTGAACAAAGTTATTTTAGAGAACAACTAAGGCTAATAATAAAATTGTGTCTGCAGATGGAAACTAAACAAAAACACTAGTAATGTACTGCCAATATGAAGGATGTTATGCAAGCATCATTTCATTATTTTTGTCTCTGTCTGCTTCTCTCTGTCAGGTCTGTGACCACCTGTCTATATTCTGCTATGTCTATGTGCTGCAGACAGCTCAGGTTGATGACTTTAATGGACCGTTTGTGTACATTTCATCTGTTTTCACTGGAGATGTGTTTAAAAAGGTAAGGGCTGTGGTTAGAATTAGATGTGAAATCAAAATAAAGACCAAAACTGCGCAAATAAGACCCAAATTATTAAAAAAAATAATACGTTCGCCAAAAGAAAAAGTGTTTTTATACCCTTGATTGCTAAAGCACTTTGCAAGAAATCGTTTCCTCTTTCAAAATAGATCACCCTCAATTTTACAAGTTGCTTCACGTGTTGATCTGTAGCCCAGATTTGCATTACGGTGACCCTGGCAGGCTGCTGCGCTGACTGGGTCAAGTGTTTCCCAACCAGCCGTCCAGACAGACACACACACACAGCGCTGCGGGGCCCATTATAACCCCCCCCCTCCCCGGTGTCCCTTAAAACAGACGTCTATTGAGCCAACCAACACACTTTCCACAATGTCATGGACTAATTCATGTCAAAGTGGGGGCTCTCCCTTCATGATTGGACTCAATTAAAGTCATTGAGGTATGAAAGCACTGGCTCAGGAGCGTGGAAGTCACACGTGTACACCTATAGTAGTTTACCATGTGTATTACAGACACACAAACACAGACAAAATGCAGCCATTGTAGAATTTCCATCTTTCCCCAGTACGCTCGCTGAGTCGCTGCTGTATTTTGGCTTCATCCCCAAGAGAAACTGTTTGGAAAAAAATCTGTTTCTCTCTCTCTCTGCATGATTGTACAATACCCACATTACTCAGGCAAGTGGTGATTCAGAGATAGTAGTGTTTTCTGTGCTGGAACATGCAGAATTACTTCAACACATATAGGTCACTGGAAAATTCCCACTTTAATCCCTCTGACTCTTAATAGAAAAAGGTATTCCCCCGCTGAAGTCATGCATTTAAAACCAGGCAACACATACTATACACACACACATGATAACCTCAGTACCAAGTTATTTTAATGACCCCTACCCTGCCACTGACATGCCCCCTCCCTCCCTCCCTCCCTCCCTCCCTCCTCCTCCTGTCTCCAGGTGGTACTGTATGTTAAACGTCTTGATTCAGGGATGGTTCTGGTAGATTAGGAACGTCCTAACATATCACTATCAGTAGGTGGACTGCTGTGGCGATGACGAGATGCAGCTGTTGTTTGACAGTGAGGACTAATGAGCAGATTGCTGTGGTACTTTGTTATGGTTACAGTATATTTTTTTTGTGGTGGGGGGGAGAGGGGGTCAATGAAATATTTCACACAACACAAGAGAGTTTAGCAGTGTGTCTCTTTTCTTTGGATAACTGACTGAACAACACGGACATATCATGTGCTGACTTTTTAGGTTTCTGTAGAGTTTATTGTCCCATCTTGGCATAATATAAGCAATGGATGGATCAATTATAAAAGTATTGATACTTTCATACCTGCCATTTCTTTTGAAAAGTGATGATTAACACAATGATAACTGGCTGTTATAAGTGATTAACCCTTAAAAAGGCAGGAGTGGAAAATGAAATGTGAAAAAAATAATTTGATGTTACCAGTTAAACATTTCCACAAATATATATTTTTTAAATTTTTTGTATATTTGGTATTTTTATGAGTTGTATCTTTATACGTTGCCCCTATTAAGGTATAAAACGGTCATAATGGTAAGCAATTCAATGTATTTGATTAGGAGAAGTGATACATTCTTGCTTTCCCTGATCATTAATATCTATAAACTGATTGTTATCATTTCTATCAAAGTATAGACCTACCACAAGCTTTGAATTCGAAGCACAAACAATTTGAACAACCACCGTAACCAATCATGTTTCTAACAGGATGTTAAAGAGTCTGCATGTCCTGGTGCACTTTACCTGTTTAAGGATTATTACCATATGTGACGATTTTTCATTAAAATTAAAAAACATGGTGGTATCACCCATCACTTCTTGTTATTCGAGTAGAGTCACAAAATCTAAATGTGGGCAAACTGGGTGGAGCCTGTGTGAAGCCGGGGTGGAACAAGAATGAAGCAACTGTTATGGGAAAGATTTCATATGAGTTATTCAGCCGTGAGTAAGCCTCAGACAGCTGTGAATGAAACCTGCAATAAAAACATTCTGGCCACTTGGAGACACTTTGGGGACTTGAAACAATCCGTGAACACAATACTGACAATACCATCAGCTTTTAAGTTGATACACTGAACTTGTTATCTTATTTCCACATCCAGCAGTTACATAGCAACAATATGATTCATTTGGAGTCGTGTTTCTGTCCACCTGCTGAATGTAAGTCTATTATTCACTCTCTTTTGAGCTCTGTTTTTGCTCTCTACCAACTCCTGAGGGGAATATCTGGCTCTTTAGTGACTAAATGCTCCACTATGTTCACCAGATAGTCTACAGCTGTGTCTGTTTGCTGTTCTGTGCTGAGCAGGTGTACAGTAGGGGGTTTGATTTAGAGCTGAAACTCACTTTATAAAGACCCTTAACCCTCCTGTTGTCCTCGAGTCAAGGAAGGAAGGGAGGAAGGGAGGAAGGAGCGGAGGATGGAAGGGAGGATGGAAGGGAGGAAGAAGGAAGGGAAGGAGAGAGGAAGGAAGGAAGGAAGGAAGGAAGGAAGGAAGGAAGGAAGGAAGGAAGGAAGGAAGGAAAGGAGGAAGGAAGGGAGGAAGGAAGGAAGGGAAGGAGGGAGGGAGGGAGGAAGGAAGAAAGGAATGAAGGAAGGAAGGAAGGAAGGAAGGAAGGAAGGAAGGAAGGAAGGAAGGAAGGAAGGGAGGGAGGGAGAAAGGAAGGGAGAAAGGAAGGGATGAAAGTAAAGAAGGAAGGAGGGAGGGAGGGAGAAAGGAAAAGAGGAAGGGAGGAAGGAAGGACAGAAAAAAGAAGGAAGGTAGGGGGGAGGAAAGAGAGAGAAGGAGGGAGGAAAGAAGGACAGAAGGAAGGGAGGAAAGAGAGAGGAAGGAAAGAAAGAGATAAGTAGGGAGGGAGGAAGGATAGATGGAAGGAAGGAAGGGAGGAAAGAAGGAACAGTCAAAACAGACGGGGTCAATTTGACCCGGGAGGACGACACGACACGAAGGTTAAAACCGAGATGAGCTGCAGATTCTCCAAAGATTCATCACTATGAGCGACACCTCTCACATTGCACGATGAAATTTAATATGTGTATACAAGCAGATATCACCACCACACCCTTATCTGACACTCCTGGAAACACAAGGCCTTAAAAACAACAGTGAACATGCAAACAGAAGTTTTCAGTAATTTTGCTTAAAGCTTAGTTTTCTTCTGGAGTAGATAAAGTATTATTGTTGCTTTTGTCTGATTGGCACCGGCAGCAGAAACTGACTCTTTTCATTCATTTTGTATTTTGTTTATTCCACAGATTTTTTTAAATGATGCATATTTTGCACCTAATGGACCTTTTGGAAACAACATCAAGATGCAGCTGGGCTCTATTTGCTTTTCTAAGTACAGTTTCCACCCTACTTGAACGTCACCAAAGTCAAGAATTTAATAGAAAAATAAATAAATAAATAAACAACTAGTTGCCACAAACACTATGTGTAAAGGTCCTTATATTTTTTCCCATGATGTAAGCTTGTGTGTGAGTGTAAGCTTCACCATTTCTCACATGAACAGGAGCCACAGTGTTTCTGTGTGACTTTTGGAGAATACACTTGGCCCCTCTCGCTGTAATAAATTGTATCTCTTCACAATGCACGGCACCATGGAGTCGTGGAAGGAATTACCGTCTCGAAGCTCCCTCTGAGACACGGAGGCCACACATGCTTCTGTCTCAGACTCAGTTTCTGTGTGTTTGGACTCAAAGTTGCTGAATAGTGTGTGTGTCTTTGTTCCTGTTTATGTGTTTGTGCAATACATCCTGAGTGAGTTCATGAGTCTGTGTGGATGAATTACACCTACTGTGTGTGTGTGTGTGTGTGTGTGTCTGTGTGTGTGTGTGTGTCTGTGTATGTGTGTATTTTTGCCACGCACATCATGCCACCCTCTCTGGATGACACCAGCAGACTGAAGCCGGTAAACGCGTCTCCCACATCTTTTCCACTCAATTGTTTCAGCTGTTTTTCTTTCGCCTGAGGGCATTCCCCACATTTCATCACATGAGGTTTGTGTCAGGTACATTTTGCTCATCTAACATGGAAAGTTTACATTCACTGACAGCTGCTCCGCTGCCCCAACCAGGGGCCTCTTTACGTGTGTATAATGGGGTTATCATAACATATCATATGCAATACAAAAGGTCAGTCACATGACAGATGATTTACTTTTCAGTTTGGTCAAGTAGCGATAATATATTTTTTATTATAGCTACTTATATTATAGTGTTTTTGACAGGGTTGAAGTTTGTATTTTTTAGCCACACTAGCAAATAAAAGTTCCCACAGAAATATCTCAACAATTATTTGATGTTTTGATATATGTATATATATATTTATATTTCCACTTTATAATCTGTGTAATAACTCAGGTATATTATCATTCACCACCAATATTAGTCTTGTACATAATGTTACTTTTTTTAACATATATTTTTACTACTATTGACTTTTTATCGCTTGTGTACTTATTGTTTAACGTTCTTTATTCTTTCTATTGAACCACTTTTTTTCTTTTTTGTTGTTTTGTTTTTTTTTTGCTATATATCAACTTGCTGCTGCAATAATGTAAATCCACTGTGGGACTAATAAAGGAATATCTTATCTTATCTTATCTTATATTTTGTACAGCCGTTCATGGTTCCCAGAGGATGAATCCTACTAACTTTGGTTTTCCCCTGAAGTTTCATCTAGTGCCACCAGGAGATCACATGTATCACTTATCCAGTGAAATCTTGACTTCTACTTAATGCAGTTGCATCTTGTGCAGACATTTGTGGTTACCAGAAGATATAACTGAATGACTTTGGTGATCTCTGACTTTTCCTCTTATGCCTTCACAAATGATCACTTTTCTTTAGTTAGTTAGTTAATTTATTTATTCAAACAGGCTCTGAATTATAATTTTGCCCACTTTGTGACCAGATACCTGCAAATATGACAATCCCATCAGCCCCCTCTGTACTTTACCAAATGGTACCATGCTAACGTGCTAAACTGAGGTGATGAAGATAGTAAACATACAGTTGAAACAGCAGCAGTTAACATTGTCATTTTGAGCATATTAGCATGCTGCAGCATTCAGCTCAAAGCAGTGTAAGTAAGTACAGCCTCAAATAAACCGTATTGACTCTTAGTCTTGTTGTTTTTAAAAAGTTTTAAAAATTCCCAGCTGTTTTTTTTATTGCAAATAGTATGTCATTAAATAATTTGTTTTCTTCACATAAACAAAAAGGACAAATCTTCTGGATGCAAATTGTGTCAAAATGTTTTATTTTAAAGGCTCTCATGACAAGTGTAGTGCATCTCAAATACCAAACTTTTTCTGAAAAT
Organism: Scomber scombrus; assembly: GCF_963691925.1. Classification (NCBI taxonomy): domain Eukaryota; kingdom Metazoa; phylum Chordata; class Actinopteri; order Scombriformes; family Scombridae; genus Scomber; species Scomber scombrus. Next base: position 4,908,632 of record NC_084975.1, on the reverse strand, counting down.
AAAAAAAAGTATGGCATGCCTGTTTGAGACTGAGCTGAAAGCCTTGAAAACCATAGTTCAGGTTAATTTTCATTTGTTCATTTCATTTCAGTTATTGATGTTAAAATTGTTAAATGCATTATTTTTTACAAGTCACATAATCTGACAAGGCTGCAGTTGCTACCTTGTGGCTGGTTTAGCTATAATTGCTACAGTTCACAATGAACCCTGGCTTTGAACAGAATAATCACAGTTTACTGCAGCATCTTAGCTTATGTCTTACTTTATGATGGTAGCGATGCAATGCTTTTCATTTCCTAAACCCATCAGTTACGCAAAAGAAAAAACCCTAACATTTCCCGGCATAGGAAACTTCCAAATTACCACCAGAAGTTTGATCATTAACTCAGAGCATAATTTGGTGAATGAAACAGGTCAACTGGGGACAGTCAGCTAAACTTTGATCTTAAGCAGAACAAGACTAATCCAGTAAGTGAATTAATTAGAAACCGGCTCCAATCTGGGCCCGATGCCAACTACCCCACTAACGAGAGAGAGAGAGAGAGAGAGAGAGAGAGAGAGAGAGAGAGAGAGAGAGAGAGAGAGAGAGAGAGAGAGACACAGAGAGAGAGAGAGAGAGAGAGAGAGAGAGAGAGAGAGAGAGAGAGAGAGAGGACCTCGACCACTTGTGACTACATCCACATCTGGTGCTGGCATATCATAGATTGCCTCTCAACTGTTTTCTACCTGTGTTTAAGCTCCTCTAGCCCGATCCTTCTTCATTATAGTCATATTATAAAAGTATTCATACCTGCCAGCTGCACATTACAACACATTAGTCTGAAATGTTTAACTCAGAAATGTAACTGCTGAGATGAAGGAGGTAGTGACATACAAACACAAGCTGTGAATAAACTCCACAGATTTATCAAAGTTATTCGGAAGAGAAAACTGCAATGTGTTGTTGTAAGTGTCCTTTAGATTTTACAGACTGACTCTGTGGTTCAACTTTGATCTAACACACTTACCATACTTATGTGGAAACACTTTTCTGTGCTGTTAGCCAGTTAGCAACCAGTGTTTCAAGTGCATATACTCAGGTAAGTGCTTCAGAAGTGAAGTGTCTTTCTCAACGGCATCTTGACAGCAGTTGGTGAACCTTATTCATTTTTAGGCACACCAATTTATATATGTTGACATATGGAATGGGATTGACATGTGACCTGAACTTTAATCTATTTAAGATGGCAACTATACATTTTGTTTTAGTCTGAAGAAGAGCAGTGCAGACTTTCTTTTCTCTTTTTCAGGCAAACCAATTTACCCATCACTAATTCAAACTTGCAACCATGTCTTCCAAGGAGTCTGTCCTCCCAAGAAAAATCCAAGCATCAGTCCAATACTAACATATGTTTGTGTTCAAGTGACAAGTCGGCGTAAGAGTTATGAATCTTGTTCTTTGTGAGCAAAAGAGAAAAATGGTATCAACGTTGGACTTTAATGCTTCCTGATTCTTGTCATCAGTCAGTGATGGTTTCCATTACCCTTGACTACAATCCCTAAACTATGATTTTTTCCCCCTGAACCTCAACAAAGTCGTGTTTATGCCTGAACCAAACTTTAACCAAAACTGTTGTTGTTGTTGCAACAGTTGTTTGCTTTGGGAGGCAATTACAAATGATGTCATTCCACCAGTAGGGGTGCCAGAAAACTTATGTGATAGTTCCAAAGTCAGTTTCTTGAGTCTTTTTGACACCTGCTGAAACAGAAAATCATTAACTTTACTTACGATGAAGGAACCAAGTTGACCTGATGGGTTTGGATCTCAAACCAAAAGGTTAATCTAAGCATTGCTTCAATATAACGTTTAGAGGAAATCCTTACAAGGCTTCATTTGGTTTATTAGGGCATAGATTTTTCTGTGATGAGTGTTTTCAGGCACAAGTCAAGCCGGTCCAATCACACCAAACCTATTCTTCGCAACCCATGACACAGCTTCCCAACTGGCTTCCCAACAGCTTCCTCTGTCACCGCAAAGGAAAAACCATTCTGTGTAGTGTGTGTCCTCCGGGATCGTTTACCCTACTGTATTTTGATCTTTTCACCTTTTGGTTAAATTCTCCAAGACAATCCATTGGAGGAGTCCTTGCCAAGCTTCTCTACTGTACACCTCCTTCCCCTTCTCCTCCTCCTCCTCCCCGGCACGGCTGAGGCCTATTTGAGTAACAAGAGAACACTCTCCAGGGTGTCGTTTTCACATCTAACTGCTTCAAAACATGCTGTCATATCCTCGCCGCTACCAGGCAGGAATACAATACTCTGACACGGGACATTGTGAGCCAGAGGATGAGGGTGTGAGCCTGCATGACCGGGCTCATGGACAGATTTACACACATCAACTGAAGCCCCATTAGTAGAGCAACATTCCTCTAACAGGCTGAGGAAATCCCTGCTCCCGAGCCGTACGTGTCCCGACAAACAAAATATATTCCATGGCGCAAGCTCTACTTATCCATCTGGACTGCACCACGTGGCCACAGGGGTGTCCTCAGATGTGTGTGTGTGTGTTTAGGGATGGTGACGTTTCCCATTTTGCTGATCCATTATCTGGTCCTTTTTTTCCATGGGTTTCCCCCCTCTTTTGAGCTAGTACATCTGCTGTCTGCCATGTGGTTCAGTTCAAATCCATTGTGTGTACGTGGAACAGTGTGGGTGTATATGTGCGAGGCCTGATGAATGCATGTTTGTATATTTCAGCGTGTGTGTGTGTTGGCGGGGTGTGGGGGGGGGGAGTGTGTGGTGAGAGGCTTTGGAAGGAATTTCATGGGATGATAGGGTTTCCCTGTCAGGCTTTTGACAAACGCTCTTGCTTCCTATGGAATTCCCTCACATGTGGCAGACAGCATTGCTAGTCTTTCCCGCCTCTTGCCTTTTTCCTCTTGAGTTTCGTGTTATTCAAACATTCAGGATGGTTTTATTTTTCCTGGAGTGTCTTTTAGAGGATCTGACTGAATTCTTATGAAACCGAATACTTAAAAAAAAGATAACAAAATATAAAAAATATGTATGACACAAGCTTTTCTGTTTAAGAAATCTAAATAGATGGTCTCATGAAATTATGAATGCTAGCAAATGATCATCTTTAACTGTCTTTGTTTAAAACTTTTAACATGTTTCAGATGGTTTATATGTAATGTTTTCTTTCTATTAGCCAATGAAAGCACAAAACTGTACCTCACTTTGTGCTGTAAAGACAGTACCAGCTTTTCTTTCTTTTAAGGCATATTAATTCATTTACCCATTTGCAGGAGATAAATATACATGTGTTGTCCCACCATACATAGTCCTGCACTGTTTTGTAACTTTTTGGCACTTTCTGAATTCAGGCTCACTATTTAAAATGCAGTATAGATGCTTATAGAGGATGTCACATTTCTCTGTGGTTGCTTAATTTGTTTTACTAATAGATTTGGTCTGCTGAAGCCTCATATAAGCTTAACCCTACTGTTGTCCTCGAGTCAAGGAAGGAAGGGAGGAAAAGGGAAGGAAAGTAGGGAGGGAGGAAGAAAGAAAGATAGGAAGGAAGGAAGGGAGGAATGAAGAAAGAAGGAAATTAGGGAAGAAGGAAGGAGGGAAGGAAGAAAGGAAGGAAAGGAGGGAGGAAGGAAGGGAGGAAAGGAAAGAAGAAAGGACGGAGGAAAGAAGGAAGGAAGGAAGGTAGGGTGGAGGAAAGAAAGAGAGAAGGAGGAAGGGAGCAAGGAAAGGAAGGAAGGAGGTAAGGAAAGAAGGACAGAAGGAAGGAAGAAAGGGGGATGGAGGAAGGAAGGTAGGAGGGAGGGAGGAAAGAAGGAAGGTAGCAGGGAGGAGAAAGGAAAAGAGGAAGGGATGAAGGAATGAAAGAAGGACAGAGGAAAGCAAGAAGGGAGGAAGGTAGGAGGGAAGAAAGAAGGGGGGAAGGAAGGAAGGAAGGAAGGAAGGAAGGAAGGAAGGAAGGAAGGAAGGAAGGAAGGAAGGAAGGAAGGAAGGAAGGAGGGAAGGAAAGAAGGACAGATGGAAGGGAGGAAAGAAGGAACAGTCAACAGATGGGGTCAATTTGACCCGGGAGGACGACACGAAGGTTAAGATAACCTTTTAAATGAAATGTTTACACAAGCAAGATCTGTGGATTTTGTCCCCTTTCCCGTATATTTTAAGTTGCATTTTAATGTCCAGTATAAACAAGAGGAATTATTACAGCAAGCAAAATCATTCATTGTTATTATGGACACCTCTACCTTCCTGTTGTCCTCGAGTCAAGGAAGGGAGGGAGGAAGACGGACAGAAGGGAGGAAGGAAGAGAGTAAGAAGGAAGGAAAGAAGTAAGGAAGGGAGGAAGAAGGAAGGAAAGGAAGGAGGAAGGGAGGAAGAAGGAAGGAAAGGAAGAAGGAAGGAAGGAAGGAAGGAAGGAAGGTAGGAGGGAGGGAGGAAAGAAGGAAGGAGGGAGGAAGGGAGAAAGGAAAAGAGGAAGGGAGGAAGGAAGGAAAGGAGGAAAGAGGAAAGAAGGAAAGGAGTAAGGACAGAAGGAAGGAAGAAAGGGGGATGGAGGAAGGAAAGAAGGAAGGGAGGAAGAGAGATGAAGGAAAGAATGAAGGAGGGAGGAAGGGAGAAAGGAAAAGAGGAAGGGAGGAAGGAAGGAAAGAGGAAAGGAGTAAGGACAGAAGGAAGGAAGAAAGAGGGATGGAGGAAGGAAAGAAGGAAGGGAGGAAAGAGAGAGGAAGGAAAGAAGGAACAGTTAAAGCAGACAGGGTCAATTTGACCCGGGAGGACGACACAAAGGTTAATATTGTTTTTAAGTCAGACTTGAAAAATTGTTAATCTGCTTCTGGTTTCTGATGTTTGGAAATATTGTCAGATTGTAACAGATTGTGTTGGATGTTATTCAAACTAATAACTCATTGTTAATTATAAACGTATAAGATTTTATACTTTCTCTATGAAACAAACATACCACTACATTAACTTTAGAATCCACTCCAAAACTCCCAAACCACTGCTCCGCTACCCGTCACTCACTGCTTTACAACTATTACCATTTTTTTTCTGACAAACATATTTCTCATGCTGGAATCATGCTCTGTTAAAAAATACAACTCGAACCAGTTTGAATCGTAAAAAGCTTGCAAACTATAAAACATAGTGGAGCTTTTCATTTACTCTTTCTCTGTGGAACTTTTTTATCCTTATTTTGGATCGAAACTCATCCCGTCTGTGTGTTATCCTCACGTTGTCCAAGAGCTCCAGTACAGTAGAACAGTATCCCAACCTATCCTGCATCCAAACCCACAGAACCAGCAGGAGGGGGGGGGGGGGGGGGCAGTCATCCCTCAGTCATCCCTCAGTTATGTAACTGCTGTCATGGCAACCCAGCGTTGTCATAGCAACCTGCTGCCAACAAGTTACAACTGGAGGAAAAAGGGGAGACACCAGTGTTGACAGAAAAAAAAGAGCTTGGAGGGGGTATTCGTGGCAGGGCAGGATGTACGTCAGCTGCAGAGTATTCTGGCTCGCTGAATTGTGGTTTTTACAGTGAGTGTGTTAAGAACTATGTGTGTACATGAGCGTGTGTGTGTATGTACGTGAGCGTGTGTGTGTCTGGGTCAACCCGTTGCTCTGTAAATGAGTCTGTTTATTTCCGAATGAATGAGCAAACTTTTTGTTTGTGTTTTTTCTGTGGTGTATTATCCTTGTGTCTGCAATTGTGTGAGAGTTTTCCAAAAAAAACCCAAGTGTGGGCTAATGTTTTCCTGGCGTCTGTAGAGAGGAAGCCCACTTGGAGAGGTGAGAGATGAGAGGCAGGAGCCAAAGATGGCTGCCTCATTGTCGGGCACTCCCATTGTCACTGCAGACCTCCCTGCTCATAGTGCAATTAACTCTGTGTGGGTCAACCTAGTGTTGCATCAATTTAGTTCCTAAATCAGATACAGCTTATAGTATTTGATACTATTCAGCTGTTCTTGTGTCTTTCTGCCTTCAGCCCATGATGCTGCTGTAATCCTTTTCAGTTTACCTACCCTAACAATCCCCAGGACCGAGACTCAGACACAAGACAAAACAAGAGGAAATCAGCTGAATCAGAGTCAGTGCCAAAATCACTTTCGTGTTTATTCAATAAATCAGTTGTTATGGTAGGAGCTATAAAAGCAGCAGAAATAATTGTGTGTTTCCAGCTTTCTGAAAGTGTATCTGTGGTTCTGCATGGATCATTTTAGGTGGGATTTGACCAATTTGGAGCCCTTTCAAGAATCTCACTAATTCATTAAGTGGCACAAAAGATATGCACTGACAACAATCATGGTTAATTAAAAAATACGATAAGTACATTAAGATACAGGAAAAATTTAAAGGCAATTCTTAATCAAATCAAATCACATTATCGTCACTTTTTACATCACTTCTGGGAAAAATCATCCACTGTGTGTTTTTTTTTTTCATCAATTGCATCAATGATGATCACACCTCTGGCTGGCTTATTTTCCTCACCAACCAACCATTGTACTCACTATAATATTTAGAGCTTTACTTTAGTATTAACTGTTATCTCGGATCACAATTAAAGGAAAAGTAGTCCTGACAGTCGTGTTGCTGTGTGCTTAAACCCTGCATTTTGTGTAAAGTGAGCCCTCTATCACACACACTGCCTTTTGTTCTCTCTGTGTTTAAGAGTATCTTGTGGTAGCGTTCGCATACACACACACAGACACGCTGAGAAAACACACACATGAGAGGAAGAAGGGAACTCTGTTATTCAAAGGCAAGACTGAGTCACCGGCACTGAGGAACACCAGAGAGGAAAGAAGCAATTCTTCTTTCACTCGTTAGGACCACGGGGGGAAAAAAAGTTAACAGAGAGGGTGAAGGAGAGGAGAGACAGAGAGGCTGTTAATAAGAGAAACTGAAGGAGATAATGATAAATAGCATAAACAGCAGCTGAGACTGGAGAGAGAATGGGAGAATGGGAGCAGAGAGAGATGTAATAAAAAGTTGCATCTGCTCCGAGCTGGTTAAATTTGTAAAAAGGTTTCTTTCTCACTCTGTTTTGGCTTTGGTTTGTTCTCTTCTCAAATGAAAATGAAGCTTTTAGAAAATGATGTGCAGAGTGGATCATTGAAAAGTCAGAGCCTTAACAAACAGCAAACCAGTTTGACAGAGTCGACCTTTGCAGGAATGGAGAACCAGAGAGTCTAACACTGTGCAAGCTATCATAGCTTATGTCACTTTTATCCAGCGCTCTCTGCCAGAGAGCAAATTACTCCATAAAAGAGGCATGCATGTTTTGCAGACAGGAATCGATGTTACAAATATGGTTCTTGAAACTGAGACTTATTGTGACTGACTATCTGGCGTGTTAGCTATCAGCTCCTCAGTCGCAGCAGTTCTCTAACCGTAGCACTGTCTATTTCACGAGGACACGCGGATGAACTTTGCTGTGCCGCTTTCTGGTGCGACCAGGGGTGTTAAAGGAAGGAGGAAAAGTGGAGAAACAGGGATGGGAGGGGTGGAGAGAAAGAGAAAGAACAAGAGACAAGCGTGATAAACAGGAAGATCAAGAATGAGAGAAAAGGAGAGCATGAGGTTGAGTGGCGAAGAGCAAAGAAGAAGAAAAGAGAGACGAACACCACTGATATAGAAAGAGTCTCAGCCATCCAGGTCATGGTTATCTTAGAAGGGATGAATCAAGTGCAAGTGGACTTGGTTGTTGATACTGAGTCCCAGGTATTTAACTTCCTTGGGGTCGTTATCAACGCCATTGATACCATATAGTTCATTCGTGCTCCTGGCTGTTGTAAAGACAGATGTTAGAGTCGCTGGAGTCACCTGAGGTCAAGTGTAAAGGAAACACGTTGGAGTTGTCAGATGTGAGGTGTTGTTAAATCTCCTGGGAAGGGATTAATGGACAACATTGTAAGTGGGGGATAAGTGGTGTCATCGACCTCTTCCTCTGTTAAGAGATGGTTTCCCTACTTTAATGTATATATCCTCCTTCACTCCTCTTTCAAACCATTTCTCCACCCTATTCAAAATATGTTATATAATATGTTATAGTAAGTTATTGTCCTCGAAAGAGCACCAACATGTTATATTTCCTTCCCTTGCTACATTTTCCCACACTATGTCCTGATAGCGAAGACATTCAGACTGATTACACCAGCAGGCAGTGTGTGCATCCTCTCTCTTTCACTCTCTTTCTGTATGTGTGCGTAAGTGCCTGTGTTTGTGTGTGTTTTATTATTGTATCCAAGGCAAAGCAGCCGTCTCTAAGTTTCCATCCTCCTCCTCCTCCTCCCTCTTCTCCTCCTCCTCCTCCTCCTCCTCCTTCTTTGGAGCGGCAATTTCCTGAACCCAAGCCAGGAAACTTTGCGTCGGTCGGTTAGGCTGAGAGGCAGAGAGGATTGTGGGAAGAAGGGGAAGAGGGGAGAGGTGGTTTGGGGGGGGGGGGGGGGGGGCTTTATATAGACTCTACTATGCAGCTACACCTCTGTCTGCTGATGTTAGTGGATAAACGCTAACAGGGCATGTAAAGACAGAGGGAAGGATTTAGTAAAAAAAAAAAGAGGGGGGGGGGGGAAGTGGATGGGATGGAAATAAAGAGTGAGTGTGCAAGACCAAGTCTGTGATGAGCACCAACTGAGCGAGAAATAGAGATAAAGAGACCATAATGGAAAGCTGACTGGGTGAAGTGAAAAGCAAATGAGGTTTTAAAATGACAGAGGAACAAAACAACTGCGGAGCCAGATTGACAGTTAATGAAGCAAAGACTGACAGGCTGCACAGAGAAAAACATGGAGGGCCATTAGTGTCCATCAACCACCCATGGGTGAATGAGCCCACCTGACCTGCTACCACCCACAGCATTAGCAGAGTGAGGCGGGGGGGGGGCGCTTGATTTGACCACCCACGTCAATGTAAAACCACATAGATTTAAGGGACTTTTTTTGTGTGTCAGCTAAAAAAGACTTTGTTTTTTTCTTTTGACAGACCTTGATAAAACCATTTGTCTTGCAAAGTAAGTCATGAAAATAATGAATGTATGCATTTTAACTATTCAAAGACACTTACTGCTTCTTTAAATAAAATATGGTCCCTCAATAGGACTCTGATCATCTCCATTATTCTTTCATTTAACCCTTAACTACTCAAATCTGACCCATTTTTCACATTTGAGAGATGTAAAAACACCTTAAAACGTTTTTTTCCGAATGTGACCCACAGTATACAAAAATGGAAATACATTTTTTGTGCAGCTGATGTTCATTTTTATATATGAAAATGTCCAAATGTGACCTGCATTTATTTAACAATTCAAAAAATCAGCATTCAAACGTGTTGCTCTATTCATCATATTCTATAAAATGTTCTCCTGGACCATAAAATAGTGATTGTGAATGTCTTTTTTCTCTCCATAAGATTAATCAAACATTTATTAATGACTGATGGGGAATCTATGAATGTGAATTGGTGTTGAAACTAATTAGGAGTCAGAATCTGAACAGTATATAAGGGGTTAAAAGCTGCATCAATTCATTTCTGCCCACTAGGGAGCAGAAGAATGCAAGCTGGGCATACCTGATAAATTAATGATTAATAGCAAACAATTGCTGTTATAGTGCTGAGTAACATTAGCATTCATGTTTCTGGCCACCTGATGAATATAAGTTCAATAATGACTCCTTTCACTCTGTTTTGGTCTCCACCATCTACTGAGAAAAATGCAAGACTTTACACTTTATTCATCATTTAGTCGCTAACTTCTAGCCTTTCTGCCATTTGTTGCTGGGCATTAGAGCACAGTAGGTTTATAAGAGTTTATTTTCTTAAAACTGCTACCTGCAAAAAGGTTGATGAGAGTCCTGAGACTGAACCAATGCAGTGAATGCAGCTCCAAAACTAAAAACAATGAGCTAAAATTGGCTTTAAAAAAATCTCAGTAGAGCTGCTTAGTTGGGTGATAATTGTCAGTAGGTTCAACGCTGCAAGAAATCCAATTTACGCTGCACTTAGTGATTCGCTTCACTGGTTATACAAATATTATTGGAGCTCTAAGAAGTTAGGCGTTACCATAGCTATATAAACCAAATACATTAGACTAATTGGAAGTATATTAAACACTCTTTCAGTAGGCATACTATTTTTAGACAGAATGATGTAGTGTAGATACTTAGACTAAATCCATGATGTCAGCTGCTTGGTTGGATGTATTTGATTCGTAGTCTTATGTTGGACCAACTTTACCAGTCTTTACTCCTTAAGTTGTATATTGCGCCAAGAACTGGGCTTGTGCTGATTTAAGAGTCAACCTTCAAGGGCCTTTTGCAGCTTTGTTTGGTCTGTTTTATGCTTGCTAGCTGGCTTTGTAAAGAAATGTGACGCCCCCATTCTTCCATAAAAATAGAGCTTTGATTGGTTGATTGCTTTTCTAACAGGGAAAAAACATCCATCAGTGAGTAAACCACTCCTATCTCAATAACTCAGAGATGTTGGCAGTAATTTTGAGGTGTCAGGCTAGCTTTCATCCAACAGCATCATGATGTTTTTAAGGAATTTTAGCAGGTTGTGCTATGTCCTACTGAAGTGCCCTTTCTGCAAGACCTCTTCCAGCTGCAGAGTTGTTGTTCCATAGCTTGACTTCTGACCTGAGTTTTCCTTCAGCGATTACATTAAAATTACATTACATCACATCAGAGAGGCCAACCGGGGGCCTGAGGGGCCGAGATAACGCCTCTAATTTCATGTTCAGCTGCACAAAGAAAACAAACCTCGCACTTCCTGGTTCTTATTAATTAGCCTTAGCTTGAACGCTAGTGTTGCTTTTCCAAGATTTTATGGCTGATGTGCACACAAATACATGCACACTCAAACACACGGTGTTCCCTCTTCCCATTCCCTCGTTATCTGCCTTACACTACTTCCTGAGTGGAATGTTGAGGAAGGCTTGTCTCGCTCTGGCACGATGTTGACATCGCTGGCACAGCGAGATACTGTGTGTGTGTGTGTGTGTGTGTGTGTGTGTGTGTGTGTGTGTGTGTGTGTGTGTGTGTGTGTGTGTGTGTGTGTGTGTGTGTGTGTGTGTTTCTGTTTCTGAGGGTGAAACAGAAGAGGTGAGATTCCTGCAGAGTGAGCTCATCTGAGGTGCAGAGAGTTTTATGTAGTAACTGAACCAACTTACTGAAGAGTAACATCTGAAGTCTGTGCTGTTCGCCATGTGAAGTGACAATGCTGAGCTTAGGCTGAGCTTCTATGACATCATGAGAGATTCAATTTACTATAAAAGTTGTGTGACGATAGATTATGTGTTTTAAACTTTAAATTCATTTTCAAATCCTGTATTATCCTTTTTGGGAAAGTGAATCATGACTCAATTAAAGCTGCAAGTAACCATAGAAACACAACTTCTACTTAATAGTGCATTGAGATGACTTTTCTAAAACATGCAGGTGAGGTTCATCGGAGACTCTAAATGGCCTGTAGGTGTGAATGTGAGTGTGAATGGTTGTCTGTCTGTATGTTATATGTTAGCTCTGTGACTTGACTGACGACCTGTCACACAATGTCAACTGAGATTTGCTCCAGCTCCCCCGTGACTCTCTACTACAGGGGTGTAAAACTCATGTTAGTTCAAGGGCCACATAAAGCACAGTTTGATCCCAGGTGGGTCGGACCTGAAAAACCACTGCATAACAACCTATAAATAATATGTAATTTAATTTTACCATAATAAACCATCTATTTTGAGAGATGTCTTAAGAAAAAATAGTGCAATTTCGACATTACGCCTTAGTTTTTTACAGATTATTTTGCCCAGCAGCTCCTGACTGACAACATTTTGCACAATTTTCAATATATGAATTATTTAAATATGACCACAATATGTATTCATTGTATTCTGCTCAGGGTGGGAAAAAAAAACCTCTGAAGCAGTGGAAAAATTCAGAAAAGTAACTTTTCCGTGGGCCGGATTGGACCTCTTGGTGGGCCAGTTCTGGTCCGTGGGCCGCATGTTTGATACCAATGCTCTACTAGAACTTACTGGATACAAGCTACACGATCATATTCAAGAATTGGACCTAAGTGTGAGTTAAACAGACTGTAAACTTTTTTTTCTTCACCGAGATACCACATAGCTTGTACCATTAGCACTTTTTTTTATATATAATACTTACTACTATTATTTAAAGTGCTGGGATGCTGACTGTGATTTCTGTGCCCAGTTTCATATCAGGGAGATCCCACTGAATCGCATCCTCACTCTCATTTTTGGAGTGACACTCATTCACGTTCGCTGCCAAATGAAATGTAATACTTGCCGACTCTTCGATGATGCTCAAGGGGGCAGCGGGGCGAGTCAGCCTCTCATCCAGAATGTCTGAAGTTCAAGTCCAAATGCGCTGCGTATGTGCTTTGATGACTAATACAGTTTTCCTTTTTACTATGTGTCTTTTGGGAGCGATTTAGCATGAACATGACAGGAATGACAGCCACAGGCCCACGGTGCCATGAGAAGTTGAAGAGATTTGACATTATATGAATAAGGTTAAGATTATGGCATGAGAACCGCTCACATTCAAGGCAACAGCATTAAATATCAAGTCTCTAGGTATCATCATTTATTAACAAAAGAACACTCCACAAATGAAGTTTTGATGTGTGCTTAAGATAACAGAGACAGATAATCAGAAACCAAAATGTAAAGACTCTTCATTTGTTCTGGGCTTAAGCGTGCTTAACATCAATTTACATGAAAAATTCAAGCTGGACAGTTTTTCTAAATTTAATAAAAGTCTCTGGATGTGAACCAGTGTGTTTTTATCTTGACTGCCCAGAAAATGACAGATTATGTTTCTTCTCCCAGCTCCGTTTGATCCCATGAGGAGTCCACATTTCTCTCTCTGTCTCTCTCCCACTCTCTCTCTCTCTCTCTCTCTCTCTCTCTCTCTCTCTCTCTCTCTCTCTCTCTCTCAGTCTTGACCTTTTGGGTTAAAACAGGAACTTAATTTAAGACAAGTGCTGTCATTCACTCTAAAAATAGCCGACACTCAAAACAACCACTCTCACACACCCTGTTTGAAGTAGAGTATCGGCTTCCATGTGCAACATATCTGCTGTAGCTAATTTTCATATGACGAATGCATAAAGAATGCCTTCTATAAAAGGAACTGCATGTTTTAGTGTGCTGCCATTTTACATCTGCTCATAGGAATGCAATAATCCTTTTTAATAATGACTCTCCAACTGTTTAACAAAACGCTAAGTGGAGAGAATTAGAAGTAAAAACAGTGGTAATGTGTTAATGGGTGGGTGTTTATGCAGATATGTAACATAAACAAGATAAACCATTTGATTGTTAAGATTATTTTTCCATTTTTAGGAGGGGAGCGGGTGTCATTTCACTCACTCACTGTTCTTCGAGAATCAAATAGAGGTTTTCAGCAAAGTTTCAAAGAAAATCTGGCAAACCGACTCCTGGTTTTGATTTCCTCAAGTACACACATAAAACCACACAAAATGTCAACATGCACAAACACTCACATGTACAAATTGCAGTAAGGTGATACTCATGTCAGGACAAATGGCTGCGGCTAATCGAGTTGACAGTTTCCAGGCGTCTGCGACATTACACAGTGAGGCATTTACTTTAATGCTGCATTGGTCCTGTAAACACAGTGAACACAGTCCAAACACAAACAAAATGAACTGTACTGTATGGGGAGAAGCTGTCAATCAAATGAAAACGGGATGAGGAGAGACCGGCAGGTGAAGGAAAACTTATAACACCACATAGATCATATGACATAGAGTGCGCTTTACTTACAGAAATATACTTTACCTGAATAGGCCTGCACAAGCCAGAGAGAAAACTTAATGCCATAATGTTGTTTTCCTATCGACCCCTAACCCTAGCCGTAAAGGATAAGAATGTCATTATTGTACTGGATTGGAAAATAAAAGGGGCAATGTAGATTTTAGCAAAAGTTATTCAAACAGGAATACATTGTGTATTTGTTTAGGACTATTTTCAGCTGTGGATTAATATGGATTTGGTGCTGTAGTGAGCATTTACAGCTGGAGAGTAGTGTATGGGAGATAAACTAAAGTGTGTGTGTGTGTGTGTGTGTGTGTGTGTGTGTGTGTGTGTGTGTGTGTGTGTGTGTGTGTGTGTGTGTGTGTGTGTGTGTGTGTGTGTGTGTGTGTGTGTGTGTTCATGGTAATGGATGGAGATGTTAACCAGTGCAAAATGGGGCTGACGGGTGTGTTTTTTTTTCTTATTGCTCAGAGGAATAACATAAATCAGACTTTTGATACATAACCGATACTTATAAGTAAGATCAATTCAGTTGCATTTGCCAATAATAAGAAACAAAGTTATCCTTGTGATTAAACCATCACATGCCTGACCAAACTTAAACACAAACACTAACATACAAACAAGGATACATTCTAGCTTGGTGAGAGTCTCTCTCTCTCTCTCTCTCTCTCTCTCTCTCTCTCTCTCTCTCTCTCTCTCTCTCTCTCTGTCTCTCTCTCTGTCTCTTACAAATGACTCTACTTTTTTTCTGTTTTCCACTAGAGGCACTGTTAACATCACATCCCTGCTAGTAATTCTCTCTGTGTCTCCCAGTAAATGCAGAAGATGGGATGGGGAATAAAAGTCTGAGATCACTTTTCCATTCAAGTCAATGAGAAAGTGATGATTTCAGCCCAAATTAAACAAATATATCATGCAAGAGTAGTGTTAAAATTGGTCAAATGTTGTGTTTGTCTATGTCTATGCACAATGGTTCACACCCATGCATGAGTGAAACATCATGATTCAATGGATAACATCAAATATAATTAATTATTGTTTTATTTGAAAGTGTGCAGCACAGTATTATGTTATTTATTTATTTACAGGTGTCTCAACCTGTCTCACATGGATTTTCTGGCTCCAGTAACAGTAAAAGATGGAAGTGAGTGAAAAAGCCAAACTGGAAGCTCCACACATCCTTTTAAATCTACATATAACATCAGACTGGTTATTTTGACTGGACTTGATTGTAAATTTTTGATGCTTAAACCATAATTATTTTCTAAATTACATAACTAACAACTGTCTGATATTCATATTGCTCACATTTGCTCAAATAGAAAACTTCAGACTTTCCCAGACCTGCAATCATCAGCCAACCCTCCAGTTAACACGGCATGTAAATATCAACCTGCGGTGTTATGCTCTTTATGTAAATGACACCACAGTCTCCGCCACACCCAACTTTAGTTTCCTGCTTTCCTCTAGTATTTTCTTTCTGTTTATCGACACTTCTCTACCAACCTGTCTGCACACTTCTGCCAAATTGCCTTGTCTTAAGGCAATGATTTTCCACTTAACATAAGGTTCAACTACAAATTAAATATGCCGACACAACAAAGTGGTGTCCCATAGTTTCCAACAACTGTTTTGTGGGAAAGGAAAACTGCTAAAATGTTGAATCCTCCCAGGGCTCGTCATCCTTTCATCTCTCTATCTTTATATAACATTTCTCTCTCCAGTTATTGTCTGACTGTCAAACTAATTAGACTGATTCTGCTAAACCCATCTGCTAGTGCCAGAAATGTAAAATACAGGAGAAAAGTGTCATTTCCGTCATCATTTCTTTTACTTTGCCCTAAAAATCACCTTATTATGGAAGCATATTTATGCCAGGAAAAAGAGAGGATTATCAGAAATGTCCAAAAATGTTGAGTTTTTAAAAATATTATGAGACAGTAAGTCAAAAGTTTGGCATATAGTTTCATAATTTTGGCTTAGCTTGAATATTTATTTATTTATGGCAGTAATGGGCTTCCATAACTTATAAAAGGACAGAATGTGTTGCTTTTTAGTGCATGTGTCATTCAGGAATACAATTCTTTGTGTGTTTTTCATTTCGTCATTTTCTTATCTCCAGCTTCTGTCTGCAGAAACCCCGCAAATCCCTGACCCACTGCCTTCCTCTCCTCCTGCTCCTTCTCCGTATTTTCCTCCTGTAAGAGGTTCGCCGGGTGTGGCCTTTAAACTCTGCGTCGAACCCGTCCTCCCACCAGCGCTGCAGGTTGCATTCCTGAACGGAGGAAGTGTGTGGTCTGATATCTGCCTGCTCTCTCTTACACTCCTCTTTTTCCAGGAATTTTCCTTGGCTACATACATGTAACAATGAGACCCAGAAGGCCGGAGCCCTGCCCTCGAAACACAAAGGCTGGACGACAGCGTGGTGGAACACTCTCTGTGTCCGAAATAGTTTAGCTAAAGACCTTTTAACAGGGGTCAACAGCGGATGTAATCAGTACACGCTGAACATCCAAGCAAACGCTGACACTGAGACAATTTAAGTGACTAAAACTAAACTAATTGTTCTTTCTCTTATTATGTTTGTATGGGTGGATTGATTTGGTTGACTTCAGCTTTCAGTCATTTATTTAGGGTTTTTAAGCATTTGGCAGAACTGTATATAAATGCAGTTGTAATATAGTTAAGTAGTATTTTAAGAATCCGAGCTAAAATGTAGCTTATTTGTCCAAGTGCTGTACTGTGAGGAACTGTACTATAATGTTACTACAGTGTTGACGTCTGAAGTATTTCCTTATATTTATTTATAGTGGAAATGAATACCAGCCCCTGCCTTGTGTTTCCAGCGTTCAGCGTAGCTCTGTGCAGACATCATCAACACCACTTTGGAAATAAGAAAAAAAAAGGGAGAAAAGGTGAATTTGTTCATTCATTTGGTTTTTATAATGGAGACATGAAAACATACCGAAATGCTTATGTGTTGAGAAAAGCGGACTGAGTTGGTAGCATGGGTATTTTTTTTATAAAATGAAAGAAACTGCACAACGGAAACAATGATAACATGTTTTTCTGTCTATCAACACGTTATTATACAAGTACAACAAGTTGAGTTTGAGTTTATTTTATTTCGATCAGCAAAAACCACAAAAAAAACCAGTAACACATCCCTCTAACAGGGCTGCATGGCTGATCGAAAGCGTCAGGGCTGAAGCTACAAGCTTATAGATGCACTAACCTTAAAATCATACCTGTAAATATATGTATATACATTACCTATACATAAACAAACAAACATACATGCCATCTACACACATATACATATAAGTTATTCATATGATTTTAATATGAACAAACATAATTACAAAGTGAAAGTGAGGCTTATACAGAACCAATCTTAATCGTAATGATAAGTTAAGGCAAAATGTCTATTTCCACTTGACTACATCTTCTGAGAGAAAAATGTCAGTTTTTATCCATTTCATATAATGCATATGATGCCTCTAATACATGATGCCATTTTATGGATTTTAGCGCCCAACAACATAAAAAGAAACACCAACAAACAGTAATGCATTCTGTCTTCTGATCCAAACCCAATGATCACAAACCAAAGAAAGACCAAGGGAGAAAATTTTGATATTTTTATTCTACCCTGATTTTTCACCCCCGCACTTCGTGTTGCCTAAAATATCTCTTAACCCAGTTATTGATGTCCAAACCACTCTCCGTAATAGCACCATCCTAAAAGTAGAACGAAACTTCATTCAGATTCTCTTCAGACACTGAACCACACTGCTCTGCTCTGGTCTTCATCTTGTCGTCTGTTGACGGAGACGGCAAAACAAACAGCTGCACTTGGTCAGCGGGCTCAACTGTGCGTGCCAGATGAGGCCGTAATGAGTGAGCGAATTGAGTTTTCCTCCTCCAGAAGTGGAGTGGAGTGCTTGTTTGTGGAACAAGGTGGAAAGAAAATGAGGGGGAGGTTGAGGGGGGGGGTTACCCCTAAAAATATCATCCAGGAGCTGTTTTGTCAAACCTATACCCGACGGTGCGCAAGAGGAAGGAACAGGAAAAAGGAGTGCAGAGGTAACAGAGTGGGCAGTGTCTGGGCTTGGATGGTGTGGTCGGAGAGAGAGAGAGAGAAAGTAGAGAGAGGGATAAGAGAGGAACTGAAAGTGAGCGAGTGAGAAATCAGCATAATTACAGACTAACGGCAAGTCAGGACAATTTTAGCAAGGGAACTCCGTGGACTGGCGGAGGGAGGCGGAGGGAGAGAGGAGGCTGTGACTCAGAGAAGAGATGTTTGTTTGACTGGTCGTGTGGTTGCTTCCCAACATGGCAACCGCCTGTTCACAGCATAGTAACCACTCCTTCCAGTTCTCTGCCACAGGGAGATTCCTCAGAGTAACGTATCATTTGGATTAAATGGGAACCAGATAGTTGTCCCCATCGTCAGCGTTACTAGGGCAACCAGCCTAGCTTCCCAGGCCATTCAAATGTGAAAAACCAAGATGTACTTAGAAATAGTAACCAAAAAATCATGTAGAGTGTATGTTATGAAACATTACATTCTACTTATTCAAAAAAAAAAATTTACCGAATTAATACCATTTGGATCGTTTTTATTTCTTATTTTCAAATTAGCAGTACTTCCTCATCCACACAAACCTCCATCAGTGTTTTCCTCAGGATATGAAATGTTGATATTTGGATGAAGCAAAGTCAAGAATACAGAGGCGTATTGAATGAATCTTGGTTTTTGGTATTTAATTAAAAAATTAAAAAGTTTCCAGGCCATTCGGCACCAGCAGTGCAAACTGCACAGTGTTCTTACACTGCAGCGAAGTCGTTTAAAAGTGAGACTGATCATCAAATTTAACGTCTTATTTGATGCATTTTGGAAAAGACGTTCCAACAAACTTTACTTATAAAATCATTAGGAATCTTTACTTTTTTTATCCTCGATTTCCAAAGTGATGCTGCGTCATCTCAAACCTTCATCACAGTCAGTTTGATATCTTGACAGACAGAATTTTACTGTTTCAAGGCTTCACAAACCTTTACAGTTATTTATTCCCCCACAGCAACAAGCTGTCAACGGTTTTCAAGGAACTGTAGAGTAAAACCACTGTTTAATGTTTCTCTGGATCATTGCCACCACCACCTCAGAATTTATCTACCATTAAAAAAGTGCAGAGACAGTTTCTGCAGATAGATTTGGACAATGCACCGCTGTATTTGTGAATGTGAATCTGGGCCACATGCTCTGTCTTTAGGGGCAAACACAGCCACAAAGTAGCATCACTAAAACAGCAGAACCCCCCACCCCCCCCCCCCCACCCCCCCCCCCTCGCCCGCCCCCCCCAACTTGTTAAAAGACAGCTTTGTGCTGTATTGAAAGCTATCCAGTGGTGGCCATCTTAGTGTGAAAACATCATCCCAGATTTAGATTTCTGTGGAAAAATACTGGGGGAGGTACTGTGTGTGTGTGTGTGTGTGTGTGTGTGTGTGTGTGTGTGTGTGTGTGTGTGTGTGTGTGTGTGTGTGTGTGTGTGTGTGTAGGAGAGCGTGTGTGTGTGATACAGTGAGCCAAAGTGTCTGTTGGCTCGTGCTCCCTCAATCTGCCACACCCTCCATGTGTGTATCAGGTGTGGAAGAGCTTCAGGAATGAGAATATTTCTGCACAGTGAGAGCAGGGAACCTCACACAGTCAATAAAGAATGTGTTTTTAAAGGTTTATCTGCAGCATTATCGACCCAATCGGGCAGTCTGATCTATTTGCTATCAGCAAAGAGGGTCAAAATGGCAACACCGACTCAATAAGATAAACATTAGTTAATTCTATAGCACTGTTTACCTGCTGGGGTGTAATGTTGCTTACCAAGGCAACAAAAAACACAGCGCAGTCAGCATTTGTGCAGGTTTATCAGCCGCGTTATTGACAGCAATGTTTATCACAATGGCAACAGAAAAACTTAGTGACTCAATACATTGAGTTGTGTTGTTAAGGGTGAGGTTTATCTGCAGCTCTATTGTTTTAGCCTGAGGGTCTTACACTACAAGCCAATGGACCAATGAGACAATTTCATAACAGACCCCACACATTCTTAAATTATTCTTAAATACACAGCTCACAAATACATTAAAAAAAAATCTTTTCCAGTGTATATTTTTCCCCAGTTTCATTTTAAAGAAATCTTTTGTATTTCTTGTGCGGCTGCAGAACAGAATATAATAATTAGGGCTGTGAAAGTTAAAACATTAATAATGAATTAACTCAAATCAATTTTAACGGCACTTTTTTTTTAACGTGCAATTAACGCATGCACGTTCTGTTTGACCCTTGGCCCAGTCGGTAGTTTGAGAGACAAGGCAGTAATGTTTTGTATAACGTGCAAAAATGGACAAACAAAATGGTCTTATGACTGATAAATTCATCTTCAAAGCCCTGCCAGATGTCCTATCAAAAAGAACAAAGTTATTTGTGTTTATTGTAAATGTGAATTGAGTTATCACTAGAGTATGTCAAGTCTCAAATACCACCTGCAGGCCCAAACAAACTTGTCAAAGGCACAATGTTTTTGGAGCATGCAGTACAATATTTCATTGTTCTGTATAGTTTTAATAATAATAAACATACATTTGCATAACGTAAGCTTATGTGTCCTCTCCCATGTTGATAAGAGTATGAAAAACTTGAAAAATACCCTTTAAAGTACATTTAGAACAAATTTAAGATGTGTGATTAATTGCGAGTTAATTGAAGACAATCATGCGATTAATTGCGATTAAATATTTGAATCCATTGACAGCCGTAATAAAGAATGAATCATAATGTATATCCAATGACAAAGTTCACCAAATGAGAGAGTAGTGTAAGTTTGTCTCAGTCCATTTCTTGAAAATCCCAGTTTAGGCTATAGAGTCCACACATATAGTGACACATGCTTCAATTTTGCACATCATTCTTCACATAAAACATACTTTAAATATGGTCAAAAACAAGTGTGGTCTCCTTGCTCCATGAGTCCAACTAGTTTACTAAACATCACAAACCAGAGCAGACTGCAGGCATTATTGGTTCTAATTAAGCATACTACAAAGAAACTACAGCAGAATCTAAATTATTTACAAATATTTCTTTATTGTATGACCCTAACAACCATTTTGCCCTTTATTTATCTGAGGTGGAAAGACGAGGTGTGGATGTTAGGTGTGGTGTATGGGTGTGTGTGTGGCATGTCTCACTTTCATGCTGCACCAGACTTGCAATTATCATTTGATGTTTGATGTTTTCTCAACCGTGTGTTTCTCGTGCCTAACCTTAACCATATTTTATTTGCCATGACCACAACATTTTTCTGAGTTTAACCACAACACTCTTACCATGCACAGATAGTGTGGAGAGAGTTTTGAAAATATTGGCATTGGATGTAAGAAGAATAAACAAGTTGTGATTCGAAGTAATCCAGGGGTTTTGCAGAATTGTCCAATATTAATGTTCTTAACTGGTGATAAGGGTTGAGCAAACTGCACTAAAGCGTGAACCTTATCAACATACAAAAGTTGGCTCAAACCAACTATACTCAGGTTTACCAGTGCACCTGTTCACATTCAACTCCACTGTTCTGAGGTGGCAGCAGAAATCTTAAAACTGCACAGTTAGATACTAGTGACTGAAAGTGAGAAAAACACATTTTTTTGCACGTTCTCCTCCATGTCTTAGAGTTAGGGTTAGGGTTAGGGTTAGGGTTAGGGTTAGGGTTAGGGTTAGGGTTAGGGTTCCTATAGGTGCTCTGGGTTCCTCCTGCAACTCAGGCCAGGTGCAATGGAAATTACAAATCTGTTGGTATGAATGTGTCTGTTTATACTGTATAAATGGGATAGACCTGTCCAAGGTGTTTAATTTCTCATCAGTGCATGCACAGACGGACTCCAGCCTCCTGTGACCCTAAACAATGGATGGATGGATGGATGGATGGATGGATGGATGGATGGATGGATGGATGGATGGATGGATGGATGGATGGATGGATGGATGGATGGATGGATGGATGGATGGATGCTTGGATGGATTGGATCAGTGGATCTTGATTGCATTGTTTTTTTCATTTTGGAAGCAATTCTATAACACTCTTCTTGGCCATGCAATTCTATTATTTTTCTATTGCATTTGAAGTAAACAATAGACAAGCTTTATTAACCACACACCTCACATAAATAAGCAGAATGACAACACATTTATTGTGGAAATTGTTCTGATGTGTTTGCTATATTTGGCGGTTGCATAGTTACACAAATCTTTCTTTCTGTCAAGTAAAAGCCAGGCCCTCACATTCCTCTGCCTGATGGAGGATGGTGGAGCATACAGACAGAAAAAAAACCCTCAAAAACCAGGCATCTTTAAGCAGTTATTCAGAGCTTCCAGTCAGAGCTGCTGTGGTCTGGGATACGTGGGCTGATGCAGATGGAGGATGTGCTGATTCTCATGAAGAAGTTGGGTGTGTCAGACCCAGCCTGTATTTGTGTCGAGGTTTAAAGCATGAGTAAGTATTCATGGCTGGAAGAAGCAGGAGTGATATAATTAATATAATCGTCATATTTCCTGGTAAATATACATGAGATATATTAATCACAGTTACTTTTGAAAATGTTGATGATTGCAAAGGAGGTTACATCTGAAGTCAGACCTTTAAGATTTTACTCAGCAGGGTTTTTTCCTCATTTTTAAATATTTAACATGTTACTGAATACATATATTGCTGTTTTTAATTCTTTGAAATCATTATTATTTTATATTTAGTAAATAAATCATGACGTAGGCTTATTTGGAGCACACATGGGCTTAAATGGAGTCACAGTACCAATTAAACCCACTTTATTCATCAAATATCTTTATTTTATATTCCAAAATCTACATGAACTAATGAATACATTTTCAAATGAGAGATTAATTTTGCTTTATAAGAAATGATCTCCCTTATAAATCATGTCTGTATCCATGAAAAACAGCTGGGCTTAGATTTTGGTGCTTAATGGGAACATTTACCCTAACAGCTGAACTTAGATCTTAGGAAGGAAGGGAGGAAGGAAGGAAGGAAGGAAGGAAGGAAGGAAGGAAGGAAGGAAGGAAGGAAGGAAGGAAGGAAGGAAAGAAGGAAGGAAGGAAGGAAGGAATGAATGATGGACAGAAGGAAGGAAGGAAGTTAGGAAGGAAGGACAGAAGGAAGGAAGGAATGATGACAGCAGGAAGGAAGGAAGGAAGGAAGGAAGGAAGGAAGGAAGGAAGGAAGGAAGGAAGGAGGGAACACTTACCCTAACAGCTGAACTTAGATCTTAGGAAGGAAGGGAGGAAGGAAGGAAGGAAGGAAGGAAGTAAGGAAGGAAGGAAGGAAGGAAGGAAGGAAGGAAGGAAGGAAGGAAGGAAGGAAGGAAGGAAGGAATGATGGACAGAAGGAAGGAAGGAAGTTAGGAAGGAAGGAAGGACAGAAGGAGGGAACACTTACACTTAGAAAACTAATCAAATGTAAAGTTACTTTGATTAAGTAATTGAAATAGTTACATTAATTATTACATTTCAAAAGGGTAACTAGTAATCTGTAACCTATTACATTTCTAAAGTAACCTTCCCAACCCTGCCAGACAGGCACTTCAGTGGCACATGTAGCCTCCAGATACCCCTCTAATTTATAAGTGCACCTCTGGTCAGCTCATATAGACCCTAAATACTCCTTTGGTTATTTAGGGTGTTTTGGTTTGTACAGCAGCATTCTTGAGCTACGATCAAATCAAAGTCACAACCCTAATTCATAAGCCATGTTCAGGCTATATATATAACGGCATAAAAAAACACCTTTTCATTCATTTCTATGAGGCCACTGCTTGTTTTGATGACATCACAGCCTTCCAAATGCAGCTGCAGAGACAGCCTTTGTTTGTCCACAGTTGGAGGATAAAACAAATAAGGGACACAGGTAAAGTTGATGTTCATTATGATATTATAGCACATATGTAAAGCCGTTTACCTCTCCTACTCCTCAAAATAAATGCTCATCTGATTACAACAGTAAGAAACACAAGACATGGAAATTGAGTTGCTAAGTGAGTGATGATTGAGCTGATTACCTTGATGAGTTACTGAAGTATAAAATCAGTATCCTGGGGGCGTAACGGTGAGTGATAAGGAAAAACACAGCATAGAAACACTGTGTCGAGTTAAAGCTACGTACCACACAAGTAGTCTCTGAAGCTATACAGTTATTATTTGGCTTTTTTTTTTGCCAAATCATATAATTTCCACAGCCTGGTAGCAAATGTTGCATAGCCTGGTATCGGGCTACATCTAATTGGGAATGAGGAGCTGATTAAGCCTTCAAAACTCTGCTGTAGGTGCAGTGGAAATATCTTTACCTGATGTTATTACAGATAAAATAAAATACAAAGCCTGAACAAACAATATAAGAAATTATCTCTAACATGCCCGAACAAGCCAACCGAGCGGTTTAATTACATGTCATTATGCATTTCCGATAAAAAACAACTTTTGTGCCACAAGGACAGCTTACGGGCAGTGGAGTTTGTTTAGTGTATCATCTGGCAACAGCCAAGCAAATAACAAATGATATGGAACAAGAGTGAAGAAACTTGGCACCCCGTTCGATTCCCTGGTATTATGAAAATGTGCAGCTGCGCCATCGAGTGATTTCATAAACAGTTTCACCTCTGACACAATGTGCACAAAGGTTCGACTGTGCTGTTTGTGTCTGGAGATGAAGTCTGAATTTGCAGATATGATGGCTTTTTTTATCAGAAAACAAGTTGGATCAAGATAAGACGCATGATCAGTTTATTTAAGGAGTCGTGATCTGATAAAGACGGGGAATGCTCTCGCAAAGAGCTGAAAACACTGTATTTTAATACTTGTACTTTAATTGAGTTTTTATCTATTTTTTTGCCATTTCTATCAGTCAAAAGCGCCGTTCAGAGGGAGATTGGATTTTTAGCCATGCTAGCAGTGTAGCTCTAGGAGACAATCGTGATCCCCAGAGGATGAATCCTACTGACCTCGGAGGTTCCCTGACTTTTCCTTTAGTGCCCCAAGCACCCATTGTTTTCACTTTTCCAGTGAAATATGATAACATCTATTGGATGAATTGGAACAAAACCTTGTCCAGACATTCACAATTCCCAGCCAATGTATCCTATTGACCTAATGCCTTGCCTTCACTTTACCTTTAGCACTACCATGAGTTTCACATTTCTAGTTTGGAGGGAAATGTCTCAGCAGCTATGGATTGGTATCACTTTTATGATCCCTTAATTCTTACTGTACCACCATTATCTAGTCACAACTTAATAGGTTAATTACATTGGTTTATTACCAACATTCCCACTTGCATTAGCTGCACTTTGTTTTTCATAACTAATTGGCACAATGTTTGCATGCTAACTTTAACACGAATTAAGGTGGCGAGCATGACAAATATTATACCTACTTGGAAAGAGCATGTTATCATTGTCATTGTGCACATGTTAGCATTTGGTGCAGTTTAAAGGCATAATGAGTACTTTTATGTGTGAAATTAAAGCAAAATAGCCTCTGAGACTTTTTGTGAACAGTGATCAGAATGACAAAAAAGAGGCAATTATGGGATAATGGAAAATGTTTTGCTTTGAAATAGTAGAGAAGAATCATTAAGACTGTTGTGTTGTTGTGTGGAAATGTAATGTTTATTATACAGCATTACCTATCTCAAGTTTGTTAACATTAGCCACTATAAGCTGCGGGTCATACTGGACTAAGTAAGGCTGAAGCAGCGAATCCCAAGCATATTGAATTGTAACCTGACATGGCAGATGGTTTGTTGCACAGACAGAAGTTGTCCTTGGAAACTGTTTGGAAAAAGGCGGGCCCTTTCCAAAAATAATTGGCAGGTAATTGGATGAACCATCTGTCTATCACTGTCTTAACTTGTGAGGCAGCTGGATTCATGAGATCACAAGATCAAAAATTCTCATAGGATGTTGGTTGGTGCGGACCAACGTTAGTTCAGATATAAGCACAAAGCTCAAAGCCTGAAAAGATGGATTCTCATGTTGTGATCTAGTGAATCCAGCTGCCTGGTTAATTGAATTGAGTAATGATATGAGTGCTGATTGAATCAGTACTCATATCAGTCACACACCCATCACATCCATTCTCACTACAAGGCGGGTCCATTTTAATATGACCCTCCTACACTGATCACTGCTACACCAATGCTGACACTCCAGCTCTGTACACTCTGTATAGGGGTCCTGCATTGCACTCCCTGTTTTAGCTTAGCATGCTGCTGGCTCATCCAGGGAGCATCTTAGAGTGGAGAGACAATAAATGGTTTAATCTATGACGAGAGTGTTCCTGACTGAAATATACTTATTCTTGTTATAAGTACATTTTGCTGTCAAGACAATTATTAATTCAGGACTTTTATTTTTAAATAAGAACTTTAACATTGTGGTATGTTTTACTAAAGCAGGGATTTGAATATTCCTTACACCACTCTTTTAATTTAAGCAAAACCTCCCCTAAAAGTTGTTTTGATCACTTTTGTGTGCGTGTGTTAAACTTCTTTGATTTGATATTTCTGTAATTAAATTCTAACCTGAAGCTATACATTTTTTTGTGCTTAAATACCCTTCGTAAAAAGAAGAAAGAAGGGTTGCCAATTGTTCAGTTGACTTGTCGGCTTTGGCTGAGTCAACACTAGAAACATTGTACCAGTGTGGTACTGTGCATGACCCAACAGCTGCTATGCATACTTTCCAATGGTGTCATCCTTCATATTCACTTGATCTGCAGCCACAAAATAACTTTCAAGGAGTGAGAAAAAAAAAAACATCAGTGTCTTTCACCTGGTTGGAGCCGACACTCACCACTTAAGAGAGTAATTCTTTGTCTACCATCCGTGAGAGTAAATTACATCTCATTGGCACGAGGCGTGAAATCTCTATCGGTCCTGGGATGACAGGGTGTTACCGAAAGATTAGAGGGAAGGCAGTGCGAATAATGTTGTTACTATTTTCTCTTTGTGAAACGTGTTGCATTAGTGAAGTAGTAGTTTCAATAAAAACAAGCGTAACAACCTGTTCAACCGAAGACACAAGCAATTACCCCCTCCCCTTCGGTTTCTGCCGTTCTGGATGTTTATATTTCAGAAAGGTTAAAAAAGCAGTGACATAAGCAGGTGCACACACACACCTCCTGTTCAGCATGAGGTAATATTTTCCATTTTTAAAGTTATGAACCCTATAAGGTGATGACACAAGAGTCTGTTTTATAGCTAGAGTTCCCAGCAAAAGAATAGCAAACCGACACATGATCCAAAAGCTTTTCAAATGCTTTCCTGCCACTAACACTCTCCAATGTGATCAAAGCAACAATGCTGACTTTTCCATAGTAGCCTACGATTTGATAGATATTTTCATTCACAGCTTCACACAATAGTCTGAATGTATGTTGTCATTGTATGCAATGGCTGCACGATTTATTTTGTTTGTTCTTATCATTGAGAATAATTTGTCTTTAGCTTAGGAGATCGATTTTTTTAATTTCTTATTAAGGTGTTACTGTTACCCTGGATTTCCACCGGGTCCGTCAGCGGCACCTTACAGCTGCGCCACAGTTTAGCTCCGTCCTCTGCCCAGCGTCAACTCACACCGGGAGCGTTACAGCAGCGGAGCGGTGCCTTGGGAGCCAGCAGTATTCGCACGAGATCACGCGATAATCGCGAGACCGCGAGACCCCGCGATCCCGCGAACTGGGTGTATAAACTCAACAACAAGAAACAACTGGTTACTTTGCTTCTCGGACCTATTATCCGAGACCCTGTGATCGATTGACTGCTGACCTGGGGCCACCGGTTATGACGTAATGTGGATGTGAGTTTGTGATCTGCGCATTGTGTTTTATTTTGAAAGGGGACGGAAGTTTTATTATGCCGATTCTGTGTCTGACTTCCTGTCTGGTGCAATCTGCTCTGTTGAGCTTGTCGCGAGTTAGAAACTTGTCCGTGAAAAATAGAAATGCTGGGGATTGATAGCGCTGCGGCGCGGAGAGCCGCTGCTGAGACGTTGCTGACACGCTCCCTGTGGAAATACTCTCATTGATTATAGTGTTACCTATCAGCTCCGGTGACCGCGGCGCAGCTGTAACGTGCCGCTGACGGACCCAGTGGAAATTGGGCTTTACTGTGATATTGGTACCATAGAAAAAGAGATGAAATGAGGAGCATTATTAATTTAACAGGTTTTACAACAATGAAGCTTTTACTAAATCTAGTGTTTTGTTATTGTATTCATACAGTATACATACTATATATAAAGACTTTGAAGCTTATATCACACAGTCTGTGACAAGTTACACTTACTCCTAGTTTGTTTTCATCTGGGTTTGTTTTTGTCTCATCATTAACTCTCCTGTCATTTCATGGACTCGTTCCCCTCACCTGGTTTTCTTCGCCCGTCTCCTCACCTGCAGCCCATCTCCTCATTAGCCCCTCAGTATATACACTGGTCGTTTCTCACTTGCTTCCTGCCAGGTTGTCTTGTGTTACCTGCCAAGCGCTCCAGTGTTTCTTGTTCTGTTTTGACATCACCTAGCTGTTTTTGGACTGGTGTACTTACACTAGGCGATCCGAACCATGCCCAAGCACGTTTGATCCCTAAAGTTTGGTTCGTTAAACTAGTGTGATAACTCTGAACCGAGCTGAACTGTTCCTGGGTATGGTTCAGTTGGGTTCGGGCAGTGTGTGTGATCTTTAACCGTAATGTCAATGATGCAACTGTCCCATTAAATGGCTGCGTTGCATCATTGATAAGGTTGTCTAAGCCACAAAGTAAGTAAAATGATGAACTCCATTGTGCTATATGAGAGAGCTTTCTTCAACACAAAAATATTGCACTGTGATAGAGAAGGCGTGCTCAGGTCTGGATTGTTATATGCAATGTGAGCAGAGGCCAGTGTGGGACTGGAGAGGGGGGGACAATCGTGCTCGGGCATGGTACAAGGTAACCGGGCCTAGTGTGAGTATGCCCTTAGATTGATCTCCTGGTTATGACCAGGCGGGGAGTTCCGGTCCTCTGAAATGATGCCAACGCGGAAGTAACTTAATACTGCATTCTATCAAAAGGCCACTAGGGGGCGACCATTTTGGTGTCAAAAGGACTTCCGTCTCTATACAAGTCAATGGAGAATTCACCAACTTCTCACTTGATTTCTAACCTCAGTAAACGTTTTCAAAATGTGTTTATGGTCTCAATCGCTAGTTTAAAGCCTTCTTCAATGCAGTATGATGTTCATTTGTGAAATTTTGGCCTCCCTGATTTTATATTTGACGATAAAGCAGGGTATGCATTAGGGCGTGGCTACGCCGTGATTGGCAGGTTGACTTAGCTTCACCAGGTTGCCGGTGTAGACTGTGGTAGATCCAGCCCTCGCAACCTCCCCCGCTCCGCCTAATGCCCCTCCTGATGCCCATATAAGTAGAATCCGTGTTTTTATTTTTCCCGGAATGCACCTGAAATTTTCAAGATGGCGCTGCTCAGATCAGATACTATTGGCTTCCGAGCAGCAGTCCACAAACCAATGGGTGACGTCACGGATGTTACGTCCATTTCTTATATACAGTCCATGGTTATGACCCTGCCTCAATTTAAGTCAACTGAATTTCCCCTCCAACTTGCATGTCTCTTTGTTGTGCTTTTGGGTTCTCATCTGCCAGTAT
Source organism: Scomber scombrus (assembly GCF_963691925.1). Classification (NCBI taxonomy): domain Eukaryota; kingdom Metazoa; phylum Chordata; class Actinopteri; order Scombriformes; family Scombridae; genus Scomber; species Scomber scombrus. Next base: position 4,879,049 of record NC_084975.1, on the reverse strand, counting down.
CAAATCACAGTATCATAACACAATCAACCAATTACATTATTTACCTTTTTTAATGAACACAAGAGACAGCTTTGGCTTTCAGATTTGGTGTTGAGTGAAGGAGAATCACATCGGAGCTCAAACTGGTGGTATGCAGTTAAGATGCTTCTCTGCAGTTTCACAGCAGCTTTCACACTTCAACAACTGTACTGATTTATCTCCAACCTTTGGTCATTAAAAGCCCTTTAGAATCAGCCCAAGAATGAAAATGCCCTTAAATTCAAACAACCTGCATTTTTGTATAAACGGCTGCTTTGAGATGCATTTGCAACAGACTCACAGTGGCACATGATCAAGGCCTGAGGTTGATCACTTGTCAACATGTGGTGCACTGAGGGTTATGCATGAATTAGCTCTGGTTTACTTGGGCTACCTACATCACAACTATTAACAAACCGCTCACCCCCGAGGGCAGAAGGGGCACAGTTGTTGTTTTTTTTAGCCAGCTACAGGTTTATCAAAATCTAGCGCAACAGAAAACTGCTCCCATCAGCTTTTATGATGTTTGCTTTGTACTGGTGATAGCAGCAGATGGTGCCTGCTCATTTCCAACAAAACAACAGGAAATGGTGTCACCAAGTGAACCAATATGTGGTGGTATAACTGACACATGATAATTTATTTTGAATATTTCATGGCATCAATCTTTCAAAAAGAGATGATGATTTTGGTTTTTGCATGCTTTTTAAAATTGGGAAGAAATATCTAATCAGTAGTTGTGAATTAAAGAAATATCTCATAGCCAGCACCCACAGAACAACAACTCAAGTTAATCATGCTGCCTGGATTTATGTCCACATTTTTTTCTAATAACCTGGAAAAAAAGGAGAAAAAAAGCAGCGACTGGAGAAGTTTGCAACACACACTAAGAGGAACAAGCACAGAGCTGTCTGTGAAATTCTTGGGATATTTTCTGGTTTTGAACTTTGCAATAAATTAATTCTCATTTATTTATATCCAGTCCATCATCATTACAAGTCAATTACTTTTTCCATCCGTTTGAAAGTTTGATCAAGCAGTCTCTGAACCATGAACTCTTGTACACGCTCCAGTGGAGCCACACCTGGCTGGCCTGGACCCTTCGAGTACTGATATACAGCTAAAAGGAGGCGAAGAATGCCAAAAAAGCAAAGCAGAGCTGCGTTTCCACATCAAATTCATTATTGTCTATATCAACACATCTCAGACTGTGAAGTAAATGCAACTTTACAATGTGGCTTCCTTTCACCTGTACCACATCCATTACTTTAGTAAATCAGGAGATCATTGTGTCACCGTTACCATGACCACTCAGCAACAGGATAATAGGTAGTTTTGTGTTCAAACTATAATTTTGGGGTGAGTTTTTACTTATTATAACAAGGTTTTTATGTAGTATTGCAGCATCAATCACAAGTGTTGTTGCTATGGTTACTCATAATGTAATAGGCCTATAATGTACCAACCAGTAGTTGAAGTGATAAAAGGATTTTTGTTTGATGAATCCTGTGGCGCCTGTCAGTCAATGATAAATCAGCACTCTTCGTGATATAAAGTATGATTAAGCAAATTATTTTTACACATTTGAGTCTTAAATCCCTTCAGGCTTTAAGGAATCACTTTGTATTCATTTATACAGATTGGCCTGTGCTCAACTATATAATAAGATCGTGGGAATTCAGATGACACCGACAAATACTCCGTTTACCGATGGCGTCCAACATGTTGCGAGACAGATCTGGGCTATTTTGGAAAATGGTTTGAGGGGCTTTCAAGCTTGTTGTGAAATTTTTCCATCGCTCAGAACAAATGTGACAGTCAGTGCCTCACTATGCCGGGGCCTGTCAGGACATTCCTTCCCTCCAAAATCCTTCACCCCCCCCCCCTCTCATCTCTCCATCCATCCACCACATCTGAAGGCTGAGCAGGAAGAGAGGTGCACAGACAACGATAAAAATACTACACAGACTTCTATTTTTGATCCTGTAAATGAGAACATTTTTACTTTTTGAAGTCTCTAAGTAAACTTTTATTTAAGTGTTTGAGTTTTTGTATCTTATTATGCATTCAGCACACATTGCGAAGTTTTATTTGCGATAGAGATGCATGTAACCAAAAATACATAAACATTTGTTACCCAATGAATATCAGGCACTTGCTTTCATAGCTATTAGAAGCAAGTGAAGTTTTAGTTGGTGTTAATCTGCAGATTTAATAATGTCACTGTCAACTGTGTTTATAAAGTTTGGTTGAAATGTTCCTGTTCTTGCTGCATTTTATGGAGATGATCAGTGTCTGACTTCTATTCTTCTATGAAGCAACTCACAAGTCACATGTCAACATGCTCACACAGTGATATCAGCAAAGTAAACATCTCAAAGGGATGTTTTGATATTCTTTTCACCCCTTGGCAGTTTCTTCTAATCCTCAGCGTTGTTGTCTTGCACATTCAGTGTTTCTCTGCCTCTTCTTCAGGTTACCCTGTCAGTAACCTGAAAGGGTTGATGAAGTGTGGTTTTGCTGCATTTATGTATGTCTGTGATCGTTTGATGGCGATGACAATGATCGTAATGAAGAGACTCAAATGATTTATGATTTTAGGGATTGCTTGTTAGCTTGCCAGGGAAGAAAGAAATGGAAGATGATGAAAGGTGATATTAAAAGGTTGGTTTCTTTCTTTAACACCAGACTCATTTCCTATGCATCTTTTGAATCATTTCCATGCCTTTGTGATATTTGGACATGTTGCATTTATGTCTACTTTAATCTTTTCTTTATCAAAGCTGTATTGTTTCTTTTAGATTCATGCTCAAGAATCTGGAGTCCTTGATTGCATTTTAATTTAAAAACATGCAACTGTGTGTGTGTGTGTGTGTGTGTGTGTGTGTGTGTGTGTGTGTGTGTGTGTGTGTGTGTGTGTGTGTGTGTGTGTGTGTGTGTGTGTGTGTGTGTGTGTGTGTGTGTGTGTGTGTGTGTGTGTGTGTGTGTGTGTGTGTGTGTGCGTGTGTGTGTCTGATGCGTGCAAGGCCTTTGTTTGACTTAGCCAGGGTCTTTCCCTTACTTAACAGAACTAATTCTTTACCAGATGCTCTGTGCCAGAGAGCAATGTTCATTATTACTGGAAAGAATTTAAAAATGAGTCACTAAGAGCATCAGAGAGAAGCAGAAAATTGCCATTGGGTAGGCCATTCGCCAGGCTGGTTGACTCTGCCTTCTCTGCCAATAAAAAAAACAAAAACAGTTTAAGGCAGCTTTAAATTGATGTGATGCATGCAATTAACCACAGAGAACAGATTATCACTTCAGGTTACGAAACAATCAGTAACCTCTGGCTTTCCAAAACAGATGCTCCTCCAGAAGAACACATGCAAACCGCTCTGCAGCCAATCACAAACAGCATCCATGACAGAATTTACATTTAACAGACAAGCTCATACAAACATTATATGTATAAAGATAAATATGACAGAACATGTTTACCACGTGTGTTCTCCCACGTAAATATAGACCACACACACATGTATCTATACACATATCATCACATAAGCTGTGTGTTATTAAGTTTTTATCTGGACTCGTGAACTTTGTTGCTCTTAAAGACGAACATACTCCCATCAAGAAAAGCTTCTTAAATAAATTTAACCTGACATGCTGTATATTCACTTTTCACCCCAGTGGATATTTAGAGTTTAAATGTACGGCAGTGTTTCATTTATCATATGTTTTCACACACACGCACACGCAACGTCTCTGGGTTGGCTCAGATCAGAGCCAAAGCCATGATTTGTTGCAGGCATAATTAGCTTGACGCCAGTATTTTAATGATTTAAGTAGATTTGTTTGCAATAAATCACAAGAAATAAGTGAATGAATACTGTATTTATTAAAAATGGGATGAAACATAGCAAGTTTGATAGATGTGATCAGCTGTTTCTATTCTGTTTTGTTCTGTTGTTTGTGTGTTTTTTATTCCTTTGAAACCATTGTATGATGGAATTTGAGATTAAGTCTGAACATTTACATAAATTTGAGTACTGGAAAACAAAAAAACACCTCCTGATCTATCCTCTTAGCTCATAAACACACCTATTTACACATGCATATACTTAGACCCATGTTTAAAGGCAAACACACACATATTGTAGGTATTTGCACACTTTAGGAGACATACACACACGCACACTTGTTCCCTCACTGTCCTCGAGGTGATGTGTGTTTCAGACCACAGAGATGAGAGTCCTTTGGGTGTAACAGGAAATCCCTGTAGACTGTGGGGTGCACTGATATCATTGTTCCCCCTGGAAACTCTCGGACAAATAAGCATTTGTTCCTCCATGAAGTCAGAGGAAACATTCCACGCTGTGCAGCATTAGGATGCAGGTCCTCGAGGGAACGCCGCCCGGGATGTCCTGGAATGTGGCTGCTTGGTGATTTCATTTAATGAAACCTGCAGGATCGAGACGCTCGCAGGCCAGAGGAAGGTCAGCCGCTGACGTCTGTAGTGAAGCTGCGGGAATTCAACACCTGGACACAAACACGAACATGTGTATTCACTGTTTCAAACTGAGGTTAACAATAATAATGGGCACAAAATGAAATAGTTTAGGAGGCTATGTGTTGTATACAGGGATTCATGGTAACATCTTATTTTACAGGTATTTTGCAGTTATGTAATTTTTTGGATATTTTACAGAAAGGTGGTGAAATTTGATACAATTATAAGAAAAACTGAAGTTAAGTATTAAGTTGGTTTAGTTGTAAATGTTCATTTGCACACAAAAAATCTTAATAAAATTAATAAACTTTTAACATATTAGATTGCAATCAGTACGATCATCAGTTTCAATAAAACTTAATGTTATGAATCCCTTACTTTCCTACTTTTCTTACTGTTTCTCAAGACACTTTCCCATAATTTCCTATAAGTATCTAAACCATACTTGTTGTTATAATTAAGATAACTCTCAAATATGTTGAGGTTACCGACTACACCAAAACCTTTTAAAACTTTTCTGTTTTTTTCTTATAATTTCACCATATTGCACCACCCTTGTTGTAAAAATATACCATTAAACATCAGCGAATTACCAGTAAATTGGTATAAAATGCCTTATAAAATAAAGTTTATGCGTTTTGATTTTTTACCAGCTACATTTATTGCTGTTGGTGATACTTTTAGGAAAATAAAGGACAGAGCAGTCTTTGCTTTCCCAATCAGTGGTCTGAAGACAAACTGTAACCAAGCTGTGGGCGGCTGTGTCTCAGGAGGCAGAGCTGGTCTTCCAATAATCATATGATTGGTCTTTTAATTCCTAGTTCCTCCAATCCACATGTTGAAGTATTCTTGGGAAGGATACTGAACCGGGTGAATCACCAATAAGCCAAAACACAGATTAATAACAGGGAGACAACATTTTCAAGTTTTCAAGTTAACGTTCACTTGAGCTCTCTGATTAAAAAGCTGTCTTCATGCTCATTACGCAACAAAAAAGTGACATGTACAAATTAGTGCCAAAGTTCATCACTAACTGGCTCAGGAGTTTGCCTTAGAGGAAGAGTTTGCAGAACTCTTAATAAGAAGAATGAATGAGTGAAAGCCCCTAAGACCACAGAGTGATGTATTTATGGGACATACAGTAACGCTCCAGCTGGTTAGAGCCTCTGGATGAAAGAGCAGCTGACAGACGAGACCCTGAGGGGATAGAGTGTAAATACTTGCTGAAGTCCAGGGGGCATCAGCCACTGCTGTGTGTGTGTGTGTGTTTCTGTTTGTTTGTGTGTCACCAGTATAATAGATTTCCTATAACTACTACTTGTATCTTTGAAATGTGTTTGTTCTTGTTGAGATTGTGTTACAGGATTGTGTATTCTATCAAATAGTGCATTTTAAGCACTAAGCATGTTCTTAAAACATGTAAGTTCTTGCACCGTGAAGGTTCTTGCAATATGAGAAGAACATACTGATTGTGCTTTATCCAATTGGGATCATCAATGTGCTCCGCAAATACCTTTTGTCAAAAGCTGGCATTTTTTTCTGAGGACAATACTCTGAAAATGCTCATGCAAAGTCCAAAATGAGAAGGATTCATAAATGCGCTCACAATAATTCATGCAGTCACTTGTGCAAGTTAAGTGATCTGATGCTAGCCCTAAACGGGAAAAAAAGTGCTAAATACATTCAAAATATTCATCATGGTGCTGAAGTCCAGTGTTATGACTTGCTGGTGGTCTTGCAAATATCATCACATTGTTGGTATTCAAACTGTAACACAAACCAGTGGCAATAACTTCCTCTGCTGCTCTCCCCTTTACACTCTCACATACTCACATGTCAACACTGTCCTCCCACCCCATCTCACCCTCGGGCCAGCCAGCCTGATCCCCCCCCCCCCCCCCCCCTGCTGAATGCTTGTCTGTCCTCTGTGTGTTAATCCAGGGGGGATTGTGGTGTTCTGTTGACACCATGCTCTGGGCTGGGGATCACCCTGATTGCTCTGAATGCCCAACATCTCTCTGTTCTGCCTGCTGTGTTTCTGCTTCGCTGTCACTCACTGTCCTGGCCTACTTTTTGTGTCTCTGTGCGTTATTTCCAGGACCTGGTGTCTAAACAAAGGAGGGTGTTGTTTACAGGTTGCCCATAAAAAGGCAGGAAGCTGGACCTGCCGCATCAACAAATGAGATGCAAAGTGCAGGACTGCAGGCAGACAGACCTTTTAGAACATTTTAGAGAGACAGACCTGCACTGGAAAGATGATTTAGATTTTACTGGTCAAGTTAAACTCAAATCTAAGATCCAAAAATCAGCATAAAACCCAAAATTCGGCATAAAAGAGGATGAAGCTGAGCTGAAACTCTTACTTGAGGAAAATGCAACAATGCCACAAAGCTCAGTTCATAAATGTTTTTAAAACTAATATTGCAATTTATATATTTTATACTTGCAATGTATGTTGAGCACAATATATATATACATTACAATATACATGGATCAGCCATAAAATTGAAACTACTATTGTGTAGGTCCTCCTCATGCCCCCAAAACAGCTCTGACCCATTGATGCATGGACTCCAAAAGACCTCTGATTGTGTCCTCTGGTATCTGGTACTAAGCAGATCCTTTAAGTCCTGCAAATTGTGAGATGGGGCCTTCATGGATTTGAATTGTTTACTTAGCACAAACCACAGATGTTCAATCATATTGAGGTCTGGAGAACTTGGAGGCCAAGGCAGCACCTCTTTATCATCTTCCTCAAACCATTCCTGAACAATTTTTGCAGTGTCTCTGGGTGCATTATCCTGCTGAAAGAGGCAACTGTCATCAGGGAATATCTTTGCCATGAAGGGGTGTTTGCAATAATGTTTAGCTAGGTAGTATGTTTCACTAGCAAGGACCACACCCACAACATGATGCACTTGTTCTTCCATTGCCGACTGTGTTTTGGGGATGCTCGTTGGAAGTCAACCATAGCACCCAAGCAGAGAGGACCATGAAGGAGAGGAAGAAAAGGGAAGAGAACAGTGGTGGGGTGCAGCATACGAGAGTGGAAGCGGAGTATTTATAAGGAATGGCCGGAGGCGGGGCAGCTGTGGTGTAGTCCTGCTCCTGAAACTACGCTTTATAAGCTTCCTGTCAAAGTAACAGCCACATGAACATTAGGACCCAAAGGTTTCCCAGAAGAACATTGCTCAGAGCGTCACACTGCCTTCTTCCCATAGGGCATCCTGGTGTCATCTCTTCCCCAGATAAACGCTGCACACACACCTGGCCATCAATGTCATGTAAAAGAAAAAGTGGCTACCTTCTTCCATTGCTCCATGGTTCAGTTCTGATGGTCAGGTGCGCATTGAAGCATGAACTTTATAAGCCAGTTTTGATACAGTAGCTCTTCCGTGGGATCAGACCAGACGGGCTAGCCTTTGCTCCCCACGTGCATCATTGAGCCCTGGGCACCCATGACCCTGTTGTCCTTCCTTGGACCACTTTTGGTAGGTACACACTGGGATGCTGGTAAGATCCCATAATACCTGCCGTTCTGGAGATGCTCTGACCCGGTCATCTAGCCATCACAATTTGTGCTTATGCTTGCATATTTTTCCTGCTTCCAACACATCAACTTCAAGAACTGACTGTTCTCTTGCTGATTAATATATCCCCGCCCCTTGAAAGGTGCCATTTTAACAAGATAAGCAATGTTATTCACTTCACCAGTCTGAAAACCTGTGCTCTGAAAACTCTGGTTCTTTGGCCCTGCCTTCTGTGGTTCTGCTTAACCAGAGAGATTGTTTAGCTTCCAGTTCCCCTTCATGGATGATAGCTGTCAGTTTGCCCCAGTAGCCCCATGTAGTACTGCAACAAAACCATGAGCACTTTCTTCACATGTCAACACTGTAAAAGAGACGTCTGTTAAACTGTTGATAAGACACCTCCATCCACAAACAAACAATGTCATTTATTCTTCTTTATATTATGGTGTTTTAAATCGTGATGGTTTCATATTTGTAAAACTTTTCCAGAGGTAGAGAAGCTATGTTTATATGTGTGATGTCATCTCAGCGTAAAGTCCTGAGGCCTGGACGAGGCCAGGAAAAGACACTAATGCACATGTGCAGTGGGTTTTACTACGCAGAGGCAAAAACAGGAGGAGGAAAAAAAATATTTTTGGCACATGGGCTGAATGAGCTCTATCTTTAGTATCCAGCTCTCATAATAGATGCGGAGTATGCACTACAGAGGTTGTATATATCCATTTTTGGAGACTATACTTCTACTTCATCACATTTCAGAGAGACATATTGTGTTAAATATAGTTTTTTTTTATTTCAGAACTTGTTTCTGTAGTAGATGTATTTGGCAGTTGTAGTTGTGTTATTTTGTAGTTGAAATTTTACAAGATATTATGTGAATATGCAACATGAAATAGTGTATATAATTGGTGGACTTAAACTTTTTGGAAACTCTGAAAACAGATATGTTACCGAGGTTTAGAAAATTCCCTCAAACTATATATGATATACACATTTGCACAAGCATATATGTTTATATGTATATGTCATATGTTCTTTTATCCACACTTTACCCACATTTTAAGAAAATCTTTAACCTGAGATTACATATAAAACCTGAATACCCCACACTTACATGACTGCATCCCATAGTTTTATAATTTCCTGTGTTTACACACATCATGTATGTTGCTCAGGGGGTCACAGGGTAAAGTCAGGTCTCTGTCCTCAGGAACTAATTCACCTCCAATGTGAAACAGCGGTCGCCTGAGGAAAAAAGTGTTGCTGTTGTGGTTCCTTTTTTTAGACATCTGAAGACCTGCAGTTATTCCAACAATGTTTGGCTGGCTGCTCAGAGCATGAAACAGCCAGAGAGCAATAAATCCAAAAAGCCTAAAAACAAAACAAATTTGTGCTAAATCAACTCAACAGGTAGAACAGTGTGTGCAACCAAGTGCTGTGACAATAAACTTCTGGGTGCTTTTTTTCCCCCACAACACAAAGCATGAGGGAAAACTTTAACTAATGTTATGTGCACTGTATTTCAAACTTGCAAGTTGTTATATTTTCCAGAACATTTGTGTTAGAAAAAGAGTTTCTCATCTACACTAACCCCCCCTTTTTTTTGGAAAACATTAGTATTTTAATTATAAAACCAAATTGCCTGCAGATAGTGCAGCTATAATCAGGCTTAATCACATGCTGATGGGTTGGGACGCCTAGGCTTCCATGGCTCACGGAGGCCAGTACACTGCACAGTAGCGTCAGTCATCACTAAGCTCTTGAAATGGTCTGGGGAAATGACTTTGAGCTTGTTGTGTCTCCTCTGCCCCACACTGCGTTGCTTTCCATACGGGGCGGGGTGCTGCACAGTCCGGCGCACAGAGCAAAAAAAAGCGCCGATATCACCAGCTTGCTCTCCCTGCAGCGTCTGCCCCGTCTGACTGAAAAAACATGGGTCTGGAAAACGAAAAATCGGACACAAGTATAATTATGGACGAAGACGAGTTCAACAGATCCATAGAGCCCATTCTGTCGAAGAAAGGGAAGGTGTACTACTCAGAGGCGCCGGACCGAGATCCACACGATATCAACGCGCACTTGAAGGTAAAGTCTTCTCATCAATCTCAAATGAATCTTTAAAAGTAAAACTAAAACAGGTATCAGCTGTCAAGATGAATAATCTACGGTTACCCACTAATGTGACCGTATTGTTTCCATTTAACAAACTGTGAGATCTGAATCGCGAATACCTGGAAGTGGCTGCCTGCGCGTTAATCCATCATCTCCAAAAACACCTTCCTGCTAGTGTGTGATACTGTTTCTTTGAAGCTCATTGTGCTTCCCCTAACTTAATTTATATGACCCTACAGGTTGGTTTTGAAGATGTCATCGCAGAGCCTATGTCCTCTCACAGCTTTGATAGAGTGTGGATAGGAAGCAACGCAGTGTTTGAGCTGATAAAGTTCATCTTTTATCGCTTGCTGACCACGCTGCTGGCTGTGCCCATGGCTTTCATCCTCGGACTGGTGTTCGGGGTGCTCAGCTGCATCCACATCTGGTAAGGAGAAGTCCTGCTAAGCCTGCAGGTTTTCTGTATGTTGCTGTTTTCTGTCTGGCACATCTGGCACTGTGCCAAATGCAACTCTTTTAAAAAACAACAAAAAAACACTTAAAAATAGCACACATATATCAAATTAGATGAGTATACACATTATATTAGTATGATAGTGTTATGCAATTATTACAATTATTATTAAAACACTGGTTAATATTTATAAAGTATGATTAAAACTCCCTAAACGGTATTTTTAGTCCCCTGTGGGAACATTAAAGAACCATTATGGGTCTTGTCCTTATAGGCCAACGATTCTTGCCTATATATTTATTCAGGCTCACAAGGCAAACATTGACACAAGTTATTTATACAGTTAACATCACATGCAGTGTAATATTGCAAGATTTGTTCTGGGTTTTGTTTTCGTTCTTTTATTTGGATAATTATGTCATGCTTATGTCAGCCATTCGCTCCTGCATTGAGTTAAACCAGGTGCTTCCAGGTTTTGGAGAAAATTTAAGCAATACATGCATCTGTTTTCAACCACAACCCCCCGAAGAGTCCATCTATTAACACATGATGAAACAACATTTCATGCCAGGAGGTAAATACTCTATGGAAAGTTGGAGGGGAATGCCAAGTAGTGGAAAAAAACGCCTCATTGCCCTTTGCCAGTTTCAAGCAGCCATACAGGCCTATTTTCAGACCAGAGTGGGACATTCTTCTAAATTCAGATTTAGGCAGCAGACTTACTTTCACATGACCTTTCACCTAGGTGAAGTCACAAGCTCGGGATGATTCCTTCAACCACAGTGTGTGTTTGAAGGAGGAAGTCAGCGCAGGTATTCATCAATAGAGGACTGAGCGGTGACGCGGAGATGGTCAATACATCTGGTATGTCAGGAAGGGAGATCGCACAGAGGGGGGGTCAAAGCTTCAAAGGAGAATACAGCTTCACATTTTATGTAATACACTGGAGTGAAGATCTGAAGCTGCAGGATATTGACAACATGTAGCAGTTCTTTGAAGAGACAAATGACTTCACAGATGAGTAAATAAGAAGATAACAAGTACAAGACATTCATTTAAAACATGGGTATTAAAATATAAATATACAGGTGTCAAAAAAACTCATATAATATAAAACACTCCAGCTGACTGGAAAATGTTTGGAATTTGACTCTACATGTGTTTTAAGCTATTCTGCAGAAATATGAAGGGGTATCAACACAGATACAGATGTGTAGAAATAGCTTTCAATCTTAGATTCATGACAAGAAAAGAGTGCAAAAAGTTAAAATCACACCACCGTGAGAGTACATGTTACAGATATTCCAGTAAGTGTCCCTGGAATTTAAATGGACGACTGAAAACACCTTTTTTTTAATAATAGATTTATAGCCATAAACAGTACACACTCGTTTATATTCCCACATTGAGCTCTTTTTGGATGCAAGGACAGAAGGGTTGGCCTTGTGGCTGTGGACTGAAAAGTCTCCTTGAGCTAAGAACTGAATCTGTAAGACAACAATCGCACTACTGTGTGAACCAATAAACCAGCAAAACATTAGAAAATGTATTAAAGTTTGGTTTAATTCCAAGAAGCACACTTTTGTGTTAGAAAAGTCATCAGCGTGAATCACCAGAATGAAGGCTTTATTTACAGCTAATTTAACCACCTTTAAAAATCTGGGTCTCAATTCTTCTCCGAGAGATCTTGTTAGGAACGGGAATGTGATTTTTTTACAAACCCCTTAAATTAAAGACTTCATGGCTACGAGGAGACGCTGATCTCTGATTGCCAGCAGTTCCCCAAGCTTAGAGAGCCAAGCAGGACAAAAGAAGGCTGGGCTGATGTTCGATTACATTTCATGACATTAAAACACTATGGTTAAGGTTTGGTTGGGGTTAGGTAGAAACATGACTTGGTTAGGGTTAGGAACAGAGCATAAGTTGGGTTATAATAAGTGATGGACATATGGAATAATGTTGGTCATGGTTTAAATATCCAACTTGTAAAATATTAGTCTCATTTTACCAATCTTTCTCTTTCAGTATGATTAATCAGTGACTGCTCTTAAATGATCTTTCGACCTCATTCTTCCAGGTTGGTGATGCCCGTGATCCAGAGCCTCATGATGCTGTTGCCGTCGATCCAGGTGGTGTGGAGGAGCCTGACGGACATGTTCATAACGCCGCTCTTCCACAGCATGGGAAAGACACTGTCGTCCATTCATGTTAAAATCACAGAGAACTGATGCAGACACCTCTCTGTTCCACAGGAGAGAGAAATGTGGGACCGACCGGAGCCAAAGCTAAAAAAGGTGGTGAATGATACTTGTAGGGGAATATGTGGGCTCTTTATAAAGTCATAGTATAAAATCCTGCAGAATCCTTTAGAAAGGACGTAAAACAGGTGATTGCGATTAGTGATAAATTCATAAAGCATCTTGGGTTTAATTCAGGTCATTTACTCCTGATCATGTAATAAAGGATCACATTTAGGTTAAAACTGGTCTATACATTTGGATGAAAAGTGAATATTTTTACATATCAATAAGTTAAATTTAACTGTGTTTTCACCATAATTTAAATTAATATATTTCATCATGCAGTTAAGACCTGATTCATATTCACATATAGTCAATTACATGCCGTTGAAATATCAGTTATACAAATTTAGATGTTCTTTTTAACCCAGATGCCGAGTCGTCATTTGACCTAAAGATCAATAAACCCACGCTTAGATGTTTATGATTAATAGATTCATCTCTATAGGAATGTAAGCGGTCGGTGATAAACATTTTGACCGTGCGGGACTTTATGAGGAGCTCACGTGCACCACCCAAAATGGAGTTGTTTTGCTGATTGTGACCAAAAAAAAAAAGATTCTTGTCATTCCATTACTTCGTCGCTGAGAGAGACAGAGTGTAACATTGTTGTTAAGGCAAATATAGTACTGAGTTGCTAAGAGATGTAATATTTCTGCTTTTGATATATATATATATATATATATATGTATGTTGTGTATATATTGCGATTAATTCAGCTAGAGGTTGAATGAAAAGGACTGAATCAGAGTTCTGCTATAGAGAAACGTTTATAAGGATATTAACCTTCGTGTCGTCCTCCCGGGTCAAATTGACCCCGTCAGTTTTGACTTTTCCTTCTTTCTTTCCTTCCTTCCTTCCTTCCTTCCTTCCTTCCTTCCTTCCTTCCTTCCTTCCTTCCTTCCTCCCTTCCTCTTTTCCCTTTTCCCTCCCTCCTACCTTCCTTCCTTCTTTCCTCTGTCCTTCTTTCATTCCTTCCTCCCTTCCTCTTTTCCTTTCTCCCTCCTTCCTTCTTTCCTCCCTTCCTTGTTTCCTTTCCTCCTTTCCTACCCTCCTTCCTTCCATCCTTCCTTCCTCCCTCCCTCCCTTCCTTCCTTCCTCCCTTCCTCTTTTCCTTTCTCCCTCCCTCCTACCTTCCTTCCTTCCTTCTTTCCTCTGTCCTTCTTTCCTTCCTTCCTTCCTTCCTTCCTTCCTTCTTTCCTCTGTCCTTCCTTTCCTTCCTCCCTTCCTTCTTTCCTTCCATCCTTCTTTCCTCCCTCCCTCCCTTCCTTGTTTCCTTTCCTCCCTCCCTACCCTCCTTCCTTCCATCATTCCTTCCTCCCTCCCTCCCTCCCTTCCTTCTTTCCTTTCCTCCTTTCCTACCTTCCTTCCTTCCTTCCTTCCTTCCTTCCTTCCTTCCTTGTCTCCAGGACAACAGGAGGGTTAAATGCTAAGATGCAGCTTGTTGCACATCTGCAGGCTTATTTAATCTGCTGTGTTGATCTCACAGTGCATTGGTAATAGGCTACTATCGGGTATTTGCTTTAGTATAAACCTAATATAAATAAACTTGAGATAGACTAAAAAAGATATCATTGAACATGGATTGGATATCATCATAGGAGTGGCTAATTTATTATTTATATGCGACAACCAATTCTTCATTGGCAAACATGATCTGACTTAAAAGGATTTCATTGGAGTGACTTCAGTGTGATGAAGGACACATTTTTGTACTGTGTTTGGTCGAAGCCTCGGTTGACCTGAGATTCCGGTACATGCTTATTTAATTTAACAGAGGTGCTTGTTGTTGGGACACAAAGCTGCTACAGTAGTTCGAGGGCTTTTTTGATTTTGATTTACTTACAGAAAAAAAAATGGAGAAAAAAAGGAAAAAAAACTTGCAGAAGAAATCAGATTTTTGGACCTTTTTGCATAGATAGAGTTTAGTTTCAGGTACAAGCCTGCACAATGTCCTCTTGCTAACAGCTGTACGATCTTAATGTTAAAATTTTGAGAAAAAGGGTGCCACAGTAATTGGGCTGACTGCCAGGGATTGTACCAATGAGCATAATCACACCTTTAATAAACAGCCACATAGTGTGTTTATCTAAAGGCATGTATGTGTCTGTTATCATTGGAACCTATGTATACTTACTCCTCATGTGATGGAGGTGAATACAGTCATAAGAAAACAACTTATAACTCAAGATTCATATTTAAGGCATTCAAAAATACATTGTTTCGGCTAGAGCGGCAATCAATGATTATTTTCATTACTGATTAATCTGTTGATTATTTTCTTGATTAATCGATTACTTGTTTGGTTTTTTAAAATATCAGAAAATGTTGAAAAATGTTAAGATGACAAATCCTCAAAATATCCTATAAAACATCTTCTGTTCTCACTAACACTTAGTCTACTCAACTCAACACTAAGATGTTCAGTCTACTATCATAGACGACTAAAAATACAAGAAAATATTCACATCTGAGAAGCTGGAGAAACAGAATTTGGACGTTTTTTTTTTTTCTCAAAGAATGATCCTAAACGATTAACCATAAATCAGTTATCAAAATAGTAGCTGATTAATTGACTAGTTGACAACTAATCGATTAATCAACTGATCGTTGCAGCTCTAGTTTTGGCCATTTGGGTGCAGACGAACTCCACAACAAGCTGAGAAAAACACACATCTCTGACATATTAAAGCCGTGGCTAACATCTAACAGACACAGAGCAGCACTGGGAGTCATTTGAACATGTTTTCTATCTTCTTCTTTTTTTTTTACTCCTGAGAAATATACCTGCTATTAAGCTACTAGATGTTCCATTTTTATTGTTGTTTTTTGCTAACTTTGTCTGTTGGCTTTTTTAATGCTGGACAGGTAGCGATATGAAACAGGGTAGGGGAGAATAAGAGGCCTGAACCACACAGGAAGCGTGCCATACAACCAAAACTAATAATGAAATATTAATGAGGGGAACTTTGACTTTAAAGCCAAGACTGGTCACAAGTCAATCACCATGAAAAAAGACAGAATTGCTACTGTGAGAGAGAGAGGTAGCTAAACATTTCACTAAAGGCTAACAAACTAACCTGCTGACTTTCTGAACCTAACGAGAGAATCAGACACCGATTTCTGAACAGCAGAAATAAGACGATGTACAATGTTTTAATTCCAGCTGACAACTGAAGCCCAGCAGTTATGTCAGAGCTTTTTAATCCTTTCAGAGATGTCGGACTGCTGAAAGCTGCAAGCCGACACGCTTGTGTTTGGTTTTTGCTGCTCTCAGAGGAAGTCTAGGTAGGGTTGTGCAATAGTGGAAGACACAGGTGTGCGGTTCGAGTTTTTTTTCTCTCCCCTCCAAAAAAGTGTGTAGCATTAATTAACCTCATCTCAGCAATTTGATTTTATAAGTTATTTTTCAAAAGGCTGTGTATTTATTTTGGATAAGAAAATGTCATTACCTAACATTCATTAGTCAGTAAAAACACTTTTATATGTTTTCATTACGTTTTATCAATATTTGTCTTAGCTCTTGCTGTACTCAGACTATTGATATACTCATTTTAGGATAAACCTCTATTACTTTAACGAGCCTAATGTGTTTTTCATGAACAAAATAAAGACAGATGTACTCAATGTAATGTATCTGTGTGTGTGTTGGGTTTTTTTTTCTTTTCTTTCTGTCAAAGAAGTGAAGGAGTCTGGTTGGAATATGCAGCTGAGTGCCAAAAAGGTCTCATAAATCACTCTGCTCAGATTGCATAAGACACTTTCCTATACAAAGATGAGCTCTGGTTCGATGGAACAAGACCTGAGGCTTCGCTGTTAGACCTGCAGGCCTGCACAGCATCTCTACCTGTTACGCTCCACTTTGCTTTCTATGCAGAGAATTCTATCAACCAGCACAGTCGTATTTCTGTATCGGTGATGTTCTGCACTCCTATGTGTGAACAGTACTGAGATACTACTTATACTGATACTACTATTGTTGAACAGCTCTTCCTGTTATTATCTTCAGTGGTATGAGCAGTACAGAAGTCTATTGTTCTCTGAGCTGAGCATCTCAAGTATGCAGCCGCACTTCTCACCTGAACTTTAAACATATACTATAATATACAGTTCACAGGCAGGGGAGGGAGTCCTTCACCCTATATGCAAAAATGTATGTTGTTGTGCAGCAGTGTAAGTAGCCAATCACAGCCCACCTTGAAACAAAACACCATGCTCTTTTGCAATTTTGAACATAGTTTTTTTTTACCTTTACCTTTATTCAAGGGAGTTTCACACATTTGATCCAGGGCAGTCCAGTGGTGCTAATGGGTGGAGTGGGGGCAGCAGCAGCACTGCTCTTTGACTTTCCCAACCCAGATTTATACGACTTGGGGCTATTTTGGAAATGAAGCCTTAATTAACCTTCAGGTCACAAACTAATTTCTTTTACATTTAGGCCACCACTGTGTCAATGTCCACACATAGGGTAAAATATTCTGCTGGGAGCTTTGACCTTTGACCTAAAGCAATCCTGTAGACTGCTGTGGACGAACCTTTAAGAATAATAGTTAGTAGTAAAAGCAATGCTAATGTTAATATAATAATAAATGCAAATAATGCACAGATACTTTTACTTTAACAGTTACTTTACTCCTAATACTCCCTTAGACGCTCCCACGTATATATTGCTGCGAGTACAGTTTAAAGAAAACATTCTATCATTGTTTTGACAGACACATTTACATGTTTCTGATAGACTCATCATGCTTCAACCACCTCAGTATAAAGTTTCACAGATCCTGTTCTGTCAGGCAACTATGAGTCACCCTCGCTGCTGTCATGCTGTTGTGGTGGTGGAGGCCTGAGGAGGAGAACTCACATGTTGACAACACTTCTTACATCCTGGTGCCTGGTGGCTCTCAGTATTTCTGGATAACTCAAACTCCAAAAACTAAGCCGTGTCTGCTTGCAATTACCATGCACAGAGCAGTTAACCATAGTGCAATGCAAACATCATATTTCAGATATACAGTATAATATGTTTACACACATGCACAGAAGTTTGTAAACATAGATTTTAGCCCCCAGGTTAAAAACTATGATGTAATCTGCTCAGTGAGTCTACAGAAGCATTAACATCTGTACATGGAGCAGGGTTCATTTGGTTATTTTCGGTCTGTTTTCAGTGCCACACCCCATAAAGTAAAGAGACACTGTGTTTGCCTGTGTTTGATTGGTGCTTCAAAACAAACAGAATCAGCAAATATGAGCCAACAAAATGAGAACATGGCTGAGGGGCAAACAATAAATGTATTTAAACCTTTAATATTCTCATTTGGTGTGTGTTTACTTACATAGAAAGCAGAAGAAAGACCTGCACGCTGCCTTCCTCAGTGTGCAGGTTCAGTGATTAATTTGAAAAGGTAAATAAACTGTACTTATATAGTGCTCCTCTAGTCTTTTGACCACTAAAATTCACATTCACCCATTCACACACATTCATACACTGGGTGCCAACCAGTTCATCACCTGAGGAAACTAACATTCACACACACATTCACACACTGTTGGCGCAACCATCAGGAGGTTAAGTATCTTGCCTAAGGACACATCGACATGTGAACTAGAGGAGCAGGGAATCTTCCAGTTAGTGAACGACTGCTTTACCTCCTGAGTCACAGCTGCCCCTGTTTCAGGACTAAAACTGTCATGAAATAGTTAAGATAGAGCAGTTACAATACTGAGTGTGGCAATACTGAAGAACAATGTCAATGCCATTATGTATAATTATACAGTAATAAAAACAACTTTGGGGTTTACAAGATGAAGAAGAAATGATCTGGCAAGTGTTTATGTTGTGTTTATGTTTTCTATGTACGACCATGTACTCACGGCTGGATGGTACCACCAGGGGCACCTGGGCACTGGGGCTCATGTCCCCAAAAGAACTTTTTTTTATTCCGATTGGGTAACGCTACTATCAAGTGGAAACCTTGTAACTCCCTATTTTGTTAATGACATACTAGGTTTATAACGATGACCGTAATTATCAAGATCAAGATAATCGGTCAAGCTTTGTGTCATATTTCTGTGGAGCCTGACATGCAAGTACCTTGTGTTTGCAGCTAAGTGAAGCACTTTATTTGCATTATTGCACCTCGGCACTGTGCTTTCAGTTATGTATTATTTCAACTATGTATTGTATTCTCATGTATTGCTTGAATGCAGTTCTGTGTAGCACTTTCTCATCTCATCTCATCTTATTTTATTTCACCGTCATTCAGATACTCCAGTTTAAGAAAAAATTAAAAACTTTGACCACTCAACTTTTGCAAAATCTTATCTCATCATCTCATGTGGTGCATCCTAACCACAATATGTCCATTAATTAACAATTTATAAGCAATTACAACTGCTGACACATTGGATTATCATCAAAATCCAAAATCATCCTATTAATGATTTACAGTATTAACATTTATTTAATAACTGCAGACTTTATAGCTTATTATTAAAATGTTCATGAAAGGTCATGAGCAGTTATTGGTGGATTAAAAACATTCAAAGCTATTACCAAATACATGGCTGAGCATCAGCAACACAACATAGCAACCCAGAAGTTACTATTATTTGATGTATAAAGCATTAGTAATTTATTTATCGAGCACCTCAAGGCATCTAAGAATCAGAGACAGGAAGTAGAAAAATGCTCAACAAAGCACACAACTTCATGTCAAAAGGAGGAACTGTGATCAATCTTCATCATCTTCATTAAAAAAAAGAAAGAATGCAAATGAGACCTGAAAAGTACTTTTTTTCTTTTATTGAGTGACTGTGTTTTATTTGAGGGTCACTCCCATCAGACACACCCACCAACTGCTCCTATCACACCTACTGTACTGTCTGAAAACAGCTGAGTGTGCCAGCTGGTGTTACTCCAAGGTGAGCTGATACAAAGAATGCAAACAGACCAGAGTGACCAGCGTAGGATCCTAACCTTGTAAAGCAGAAAACAGCTTCAGTGTTGCTAAGTTCAGGTCCTTTAAAGCCTTAACATACTATTAGAAACTCATTTTATCTGGGAGGGAAAAGGAGAAGCATTTGAGTCTGTATTTGCTGAAATAGTTAAATGGACTCTGACAGCTTCTCTACTTTTCTTATTTATTCATGACTTTATGATTTGTGTTATATTATTCTTCATCCCGTTTATCCATTATAACCACTTGAATTAAGAGTCCCCCGGGCCTAGCTATGGCAAGTACACACACCTTGCCATTCCCAATTAACGCCCACAGTTCACTGAACAAAAAGGTTCCTATACTCTGCCTTGATCCCCAAATAAAGTCATTCCATGCCAGTTACAACACCCCTTTAGCTTGAGCTCACGTCAGTCTCTCCTCCGGCAGTGCAGGTTACACTGTGGCTCCCCTGTCTCTCTGCTCACAGGTGACTCCAGAGCAGCGAAAAACGCGCAGTGTGGGATCCGAGGAACCACCAGAGGTTTCCCCTCACAGCTCTGGCATTAAATTCTGGTCACGTCCGGCGAAAAAGGGCAGGAATTGTATTCACTGCAGGTCTCTGAGAAGAGCCCCGGTCCTCTCAGTTTGTCTCCACGCCTCCCACTCGGCTTCCTATATTGTCTTCTTGTCTGTTGTTCACTCCGTTAATCGGTTTAAACTTGAGGACAGCATGACAGGAGGACTGAAGGACGGCGAAACAGACGAGGTACAGTATAGCTCTCCTCTGCAGCTGGCTCTATTTTTAGTTGAAAGTTTTAAGCTGGTGCGCATTTTTTCCTTATCCAGGGGCTGATTAAACTCGCTTATAATTAATATTCTTTAAAGAACATTTTTGGATTTTTTTTTTCTTCACGCTGTTTCACAATCGTTATCTTTTTCCTGGCACCTAGTCGTGAACGCTTCTCCCACACCAGCTCAGTGAATGTGAAGGACCATTCAGAATGCATTAGCGTGTGGGGGTGAGATTTAACCTGCTACAATCCTCTTCTGGGCACAGTAACCGATTACTTTGTTCACTTTGTTTTGAGTTTAAATTTTCGTGCGTAAAAGTCGGACAGCAAATCCTCAAGCTTTTTCTAACATATGATCTCAGTTGTAAATCATGCACAAGCTTTAAAATTATCTAACTAAGCCATATGAGTGTTAGTTTACATCAAAACTGCCTTATTAGGTGCGCGGAGAACAGCAAGTCTGTTGGAACCCAAAAGGTCTTTACGCACTCACTTTTGGAGAGTCATGGACACGGAAATCTGCAATTTTTTGTACATATTGCACTTAAATGTGTACAAACATGTACTCACTATGCTAATTGTAAATACAGTCTATAACCCATGCTTTTTAAAATATGTCAAAAATCTGTCCAGGAAAGGACTCTTAGAGGGAGTATTACATTATATTGGAGTTATGCGCTTTTACGCATTTCCTAGAACTGTTGCCATGCACACAGGTACTTGTTGATCAAGCGTATCTCAGGATGTTGAACTTCTGACTGGGTGGTGAGGACCCCTTGCGGATGGATTGAGGGGTGTGGTGCTTTTTCTGTTCATTTAAACCCATCCCTGTTTGTGAGGCAGGCTGGTTAACTCTCAGCTCCAGTCTCTCTCCCTCTCAGCGCACTGCACACTATCCCTCCTCCTCTTCACTCTCTTTTTCTTCTGCCTCCTCTGGATCCTGACAGGAATTTCTGCATTCGCCGTTCATCCGAAAACAAGGGAACATATACAAACCCAACAACAAAGACATGGACAACGACAGTCTGAACGAGAAGACGATGGAGGATATCCACACCAAAGAGATTGACCTGGTCAACCGGGACCCCAAGCGCATAAACGAGGACGTTGTCAAGGTGAGTCAAACCTGGAGTGCTGTTTGTTAAATTTGAAACTTAAACTTTTGGGATAAACTTGCATCTGTTGTGAGCTTTCTCACTTTTCTCCTGTCAAACTGAAACTATAACTTCACCTTAAATACCTGATGCAGAGTTTGCACTGTATTTCTACTCAGTATTTGCCTGACCATCCTTATAAATTGAAATAAACTCTGGGAGAGTGCGCTAAAGGGTAGGAGCTGTCAAACTGGTGATAAGTGCGGCTGTGAGTGAGTCAGTTGTTCCAGCCGTGTCCCCCCCCTTCAGCGACTTTCCCCTATTAGGAGAATGCTTTGCAGCTCAATGAGGCGATACACAATGGAGAGCTACAGTATCATATGCGTAAATATCTGCGCGCCTGTGTGAGCAGAGGACTTACTTGAACATCCTCACAGAGGAAACATTACGAATTTCCTGTTGTTGGAACACACATTTCCCACAGTCCTTATTGCACACGCCTTGCTGTTAGGAAAGTAGTTTTTTTTTCCATAAGAGAGCGATGTGGCCGCACCAATAGCGAGTGTTTATTATTTGAAAAGGAGTTAGCAGAGGGAGAGAGTTTGTAGCAGCAGAGGAGTGGAGGAGTGGAGGAGTGGTGCGCTAGAAGCCACCTGACGCATCTGCATGGTAGTGGGGAGCAGCCGCTGTATGAGCCCGGCCGCGCTGCTCTCCAGCTGGGGCAGGTTTTTCCATCAGAGTGGGGTCACACAGCTTGCTGCGTGGGACAAACGGGTCAACTCTTTGAAATGCCTGAACTCTGCCTTGTTAAAACAGGGAAACACCCAAGTAGCTGGTTAGTCTGAAGGGATATCCCTCACCACTCCCCATCCCTCCCTCCCTCCTCCTCCTCCCCCACTCCTTTCCTCCCATTCTACACTCCTCCTCACTCCCTCTCCCTTCTTCCCTTCATGCTTGCAGTTGCGTCAGGAGAGCAAATATTCATGTGTTCTTCATTGGCTGCATCAGCTCTCAAATTATAATTGACATTTTGGAAAGATCCCCCTCTGTAAGTGACTTCTTAGTTCAGGTCATTGGAAATGTTCTCACTGTTATGAGGTCTAATGGTGCTTCCTTGTAATGTTTTGACAGAAAATAAATGGCATAAAGTAAACAATACATGCAATGAATACTTTACAAATAGTAACAGACTTGGGAGCAAAAGCGCGATTTACTAAAGAAACTCAAAATGAGAGTGAGAGTGAGAACTTATGTGAAATGTGAGTTTTTATTACATGGAAAATGTCCTAAAATCACATTTCTCTATAGCCAAAATCACACAGGTGAGCCTATAATATGTCTTATATTTCACATGTCAGATATTCTGCAAATCACACATGTATCTATCATGTGAATTTACCCCTAATGTGCCAATATGTGAAACTTTTGTGAAATGGTTCTCCACATATGATAAAAAAAAAAGTTAAATAAGCTTCACATGTGACACATTTGCATATGTTTGTAAGCGAAAGAAAGTCAATCTGGTGTAAAGAATAAAAGCACAAAGCATGTGTTTCTTATGACCAGCAGATAGAGACCGACTCTTCTTCCAGTTCTGCCACATGGACATTTTACCAAGGAGAGTTTGAAGAAGCTCCTCTCTTTGAAGAGAAGGAACTAGCACTAGAATTTGGCTTGTAAATTAGGAGGAATAGGTCAGGGTGACATTCTGCAAGTCGATGAATGATCTCCCCTTTTTTTTCCTATTTTCTGTGTCTTTCTTCACTTTGTCTATCACTCTTTCCTCTCTCTCTCTCTCTCCCTCTCTCCTTCTCTCTCTCTCTCTCTCTCTCTCACTCTCTCTCTCCCTCTCTCTCTCTCCCTCTCTCCCTTCTCCTCCGCTGTGACAGTGAGTCAGACTCTCCTTCCAGTCTCAGAATAGACTGCAGCTTTATGATTGCCCTGCCCCTCTCTAATCAACTCAACAGACGGCTGCCGAAATTATCTGAGATCACATGTGCGTACACTGTAAAAATTAAAACCGCCGTCAAAAGGCTGAGAACTTAAACTTACAGGCAGTGGTGGAAAGTAACTAAGTACATTTACTCTTACATTTACATAACACGTCTAAACAACTCTGACGTACTTTCACATTTTTAACACCGCTATCTTGATTCAACAGCTGCAGCTACTTACTTGCTGTTACTTTACAGATAAAGATCAAAACCATGTAATGAGCATATAATATACTGTGTAATGTAAATTACTCTAGAGAATAGTACATAAGAGTTTAATAAGCTCACTCTCAGTCAACGTTGGCATTTAAATGCATCATTAATAATAATTCAATATTATAAAGACTGGTAGGGGCCACAAAATAAGCCTTTTAACTTTTGATAATCAATCTTTGTGATAATACTTAGATACATTTACACAACATTTTAAATGCTGGACTCTTACCTGTACTGGAGTATTTTTACAGTATAGGTATGCAGGTATCCATCACTGTTCGTACTGTTTAGAAAACCAGAGAGTTCCTTAAGAAATCCCTTCATACAGACTTAACAAACCGTGACAGCATTTCAACCCACCTGTGACACATTTAGAGTAAAAAACATGGTTTATTTTCCATTGTGAGGAACTCAATGGTGCACAGTGTCTCGAGACTAAACTCTGATGAGCCTATATTTTTTTACAGTGCGCTATATACTGCAGCTCCAAGGTGCTTTGAGGTCAATGAAACAGACCTGCCAAGTTGAAGCGTGTTTGGTGTGCCCCAATAAAAAAGCACAGGCAGGGAATCCCCTCCAGTTACTTTCATTTTGCGATTCCACCATGACCACACACAACCCCCCCGACACGTAAATGTGTGCATGCATCCAGACGTTCTTTATGTAACACACACACACACACACACACACACACACACACACACACACACACACACACACACACACACACACACACACACACACACACACAGGTATATTCTTGTAATCAAAGGGATGCATGCTGTTCTCCTGTAGCTGCTGCAGCTGGTCTCAATCACCTGGCCACATCAAACAAGTTCCATTACTGACATGCATGTGGAGTTTTTTTTTTTTTTTTTTTCCTCCGGTGAAGTTGTGGGTCTTTATATAGCAGAGAGGAGGGGCTCGAGCCCAGTAGTCAGAGGAGTGAAAATGCCCCCACTGGAGAAAATTTTTGAGAGGGAGTTGTGAGAAGTTTGAGCTCCGGGCAACAGAGCCAAACTACTGAAAGTCAAAACAAAAGGAAAGAAACGCTCCCTCTGGAACTGTAAAGCTTATGTTTGGTTGGCTGCTGATCATATTCTTACTTAACTACCTCCTTCTGGGATATCTTCTCCTGATTATAGATTTATTTTTGTCTTTGTGTAGAAATCTCATAGCTCTAGTTTTTATCAAAACTAAAGTCTTACACACTCCTCTGTGGGATGAGGCATCTGGTGCTCATGCAAATCTTTACAAAGTCAGTGCAGCGGGATTTGCTTCCATCCAAACATCATGCAAATTTGAGAAAGATAATGATGACACTACAAAAATAAAAACAGATGCTGTGTTTCATTAAGTAAAAACTCTCCTCCGTGTAAAGTCTGCTGGTCACAAATGACTGCTGTCAATCATCCTAATCTCTCTTGAACCAAACCAAACATTTGCCCTGACGACTGAAGGCCTTCAAACCAACAAAAGAGTCCATTAACGTGGCACACTCTGACCCGCTTTTGTCCGTTCAAGCGTGGTGCAGCCTGAAGATAGAGCTCTGGAAATAGCACATAGCCTTATTTACTCAATAATACGGTTGCCTTGCCAACTGGTCACATGCTGACCCCGAGACTCGATTGTTTCATATCAAACCTCTGGCGGGACCACAGAGGATCCTCACTCAGTCTCTGCATAACTGTGCAGCTGCTGTTAAAGGACAAGGAGCTTTAATATGCTGCTTTAAAGGATTTTTGTAATGTAAATGCTCACTTTGTTGATTTTTATTGACATTATACAGTTGGAGTAAATGGAAATTTCTGTTTGATTGTTCCCCACAGTCTTACCAAAATCCCAAATTAATAATAGAGTATTTTTTAGAAAAGAACAACCTCCCCTGAAGAAGCATAAAATCAAACCAGCCCTGACATAGAGACTGTTAGTTAAGTGCCAGACTTCCTTCATAATGTTACATACTGAACATCATTTAGAAACCTGGAAAGTTAAGTGCACCAAACAGCTTCACTTTATGAAGTAAAAAAAAAAAAAAATCCTGCTGTGGTTGTGTTTGTGCCTCTCTGCAGAAGGCTCTCATTTAGTCTCAATCAAAGTTCTGGAAACTGGCGCAGAGTTGGTCCACTTTAAAATTTGTAGCTGTGGAAAAATTAAATGGACGCCGCGCTGGTTTTGTGGCTGCAGTCAGATTTATATTATAAGGCTGTAGTGAGCTCCGCCAGTTGGTGCTGTGAGAGAGGCTTTATGTAGCCTGCTTGGAGTAAAAGAATTGGACCTACAAGCTGCTGTTTCAAGGGTAAAAAAAAAAAAAAAAAAAAAACTCTTCTGGGATCCAAAATAAGATGTCCAGGATAGGAAAAACATGACATTCACTCTTTCATAATGAATAACAAGTAAGTCAGCCCTAAAATATGTTTTATACTCTGCATTCAGAGGTGAACATTAGATATGTAGTGTTAGGATTTGGGTGTTTATGAGTCATGGATTAAATGTAATTAAATGTTACACCAAAAAAATCTTGTTTTTATCAACTATATT
>NC_084975.1:4672563-4847563 GCF_963691925.1 Scomber scombrus | reverse complement strand
TCTTACTGTTTCTGTGGACAGCTTATCATTTAATTGATTCATGTGAAGGGAGGATGTCAGGATGTATCACTGTCTCCTCTCGCGCTTGTTTGTGTTTGGTTTCGGAGCCGCTTGGCCGGGTCGTGATGGTGTGATGTCAGCGTTGGCCAGGTCAAAGCAGATAGAAGAAAAAAAAGAGAGAGCGCTGCCAAATTCCATCTGACTCAGCAAAAACAAAACAACCCCCACGCCACAACCACGCCCTCCCTCTGCCCCCCCTGACCTCCAACCCCCAAAACCAACACCCCCCCTCCCCCCTCCGCCTGGCTATCCAGCAGTCTGACACACTGAACCTGCCCTTTTTCCTGCATGCCACCTGCGTCGCCTTGCAAGCAACTCGCCGTCCGCCACCGTCACGCCCGCCATGCTGCCTGCTGATGCAGGAATGATCTGCATCTCTGCATCTCGGCTCACTCGCTCTATGCATCAGCTTCCCACTTTGCCTCCATCTTGAAACTTTTTTTTTTCAGTGTAGGTTTCATCACAATCATCCTCATGAGAACATGAGTGTGTGACAGAGAATGTTAGCATTTGGATTTCACTTTTTTGTTTGTTTGTTTGTTTGTTTTTATTTCCAGACCAATGTAGGCCTGCCCTTTATCAATGAAGGCTCAAGGCTTTTAAATGCACATCATCTTAGTTACATATGCTTTTTTTCCTACAGTATAAATATGAAGAACTTGAGGAGTTAATTTGCCATTGTTTTAATGTACTGTATGGGTGTTTATGCAGAAGATAAGCCCTGATAAGACTTAAGCTATGGCCTCATTCCAGTGCACTAATCTATAGGAAAGTATTGTTAGTGAATAGCACTAATGGAAATCTCCTTTCCATGTAACTCATTTGCAAAGGTAGTAGAGTACTAACAGTTACTTTTGCACACTGTGCACTTAGAGCGTGCAGTTACGAGTTTGTGTGGAGGTTTTTCTTACGCACTGTGGTACTTACACAGGTTAATGCATTGGAATAAAGACAATATGAGGTTCAATATGTGATTCAATTTGTTGTCTGGTCATAATTTTGCACCCTCCCTCTGTTTTTTGTCTTTTGTTTTCTTGATTCCCCCCCTGATGAATTTATTCCGCTGCCCCTCTTTGACTGTGGACACGATGCTGTAAAGCATCAAACTGACGCCTCCCACCCTAGAAATGGGTGAAGGGATGGATGGGGGGGGGGTGTTTCTGTGATGGGCCGGGTTGGGGAGGGTTATGTTTTATTAAGACACTTCAGCACGCTTTGACTCCGTCACCTTCAGTCTACCTGCTGTCTTTTCACAGGGATAGTAATTATCATAGCACCTGTTTCTTGAATTGAGTTTTTTTAAGCTCTAAAGGTGATATTTTTATAAAAAATGATTTTTTTTTCCTTCCTTGCTTTTACTGTACAATACCACGCTGTGCACATTAAAATTTAATATAATCCAGTGTGCATTTGTTTATGTTTTTTTAATCCACAGTGTAAGTGATCATTAGCATGAACCCTCTCCATGATGAAGTCAGCTATTAACAGTGGATTATTTGTTCCTTTTTACTTGTGATATTGAGTCACCACAAATCTAATTGTGTAATACTTCACAGTAGATACTGGTTTCATTCATCTGGGCTGCAGGAAGCAGCCAGCTGAAGCTACTTGTGGAAAAAAATACTAAAGAATGAACCTTGAGCAGAGCAGAAAAAATCATTTCCAGCAGCAGTGCCCTCCAAACCTTCGTATGAGTCTGTGACAGCGAGGCCTAATGCCTGTAGTGTTGCTCATAGCAGTTTTTTTCCAAGCCCTGGCACAGCATTTCCATGGTTACAGGAGAAACAAATAAACGTGTTGGGCAATACTCATGAGACTGATTTCTAGTTTCTTGACTGAATTCAAGTTCATTTATACCAAAAACAGGCACATAAATACACAGCATGAGGCAAGCTTTCACTGTAAACCGTATCGTTCAACGGTAACGTGTTGAGAATGTAGTCAAGTCAACTTAACAATGGTTCATTGTTTTAATCATTCATGGATGAGTGTCAAAAGGTACAATGGGCACAATAGAAAAGGGACACAGACTAGCTGTTAAATGCTGCCTCCAGGTTTTTGTTTCAATTACTACACTAGTGGCGTAGCTCCAGTTTGCACCTCACTTACACAGCAAAGGTTTGAACACACTTCCTCATTCCCTTCAATGAGAAAGTGTGTGCAACGTTTTGCCCGGTAATTTATTTTTATAACATTTGAGTCACAGAGACCAAAAGTATGTGGACACCCAGACATTACACCCATATTCAAATGATGAACGCCTCTTTCCAAAACTTGCGGGCATTAATCTGCTGCAAGAAGAGGTTTTACTCTTCTGGTTTCAGGCTTTTCACCAGATGTTGGAGCCTGGTTATAAAGCTCTTTGCAGGGCCAGTGAAGTTCTTCCACATCGAGCTGGGAAAGACTCTCCTTTATGGAGCTGGCTGTGCGCTGGCGTATTGTCATGCTGAAACAGGAAACGGACCATTGGCACAAAGGTGGAAGCACACTATTGTCTAAAATAAAGTCATTGTATACTGTAGCATTAAGATTTCCCGTAAGTGAAACTAACAGCCCTGGACTAAGAGTTCACATAAGTATATGGAATGTCCACATACACATTTTAGTCATATAGTGTAAGAATTTCCAAAATCCTCAAAGACTTCTTAGTCAGTCTGGATCGAAAAATATTCCATCTGCTGCACGCACACACACACACACACACACACACACACACACACACACACACACACACACACACACACACACACACACACACACACACACACACAAAGGGATGGCAGCCAAAGTGACTTAGTGAATTAGTCAGTCTGCAAAATTGGGTTGTTTTTTTTTACAATTTACATTTTTATATCAATTTTATTTCATATTATTAATATGATGTTCACACATAGTGACACATCTATATTTTCTTTAATTGTACAAAGCAGGTGAGGAGATACAGCTTCTTTCCTCTTTAGTGCACAAGGCACAGAATATATTTGATCCAGATGTCTTATAATCTATGTTAAACAATGTGAATGTAATTATAACATATGAGAGCCATAAACTGGGCCTAGAAGTAGTCTATCCAGCATTATGTAAGCAAATACTGTTGACGAAGTTCGGCATGGTGATATTAAATCACAAATAAGATGCTGGGAGAATGGAAAGAAAGGAAGCAAAAGGAAAATCTGATTGAAGAAAGAAGGAAGAACTGTTTCTGGAATCTTCTGAACATCCAATGAAGATGAAACTAAAAGCAGCTTTTGTACAGACGGACACAACCTCAACAGTCTGTACTGAGATGCTGCGGTATCTCCAGCTGGACCACAACAGAGACACAACAGAGAGCCACTGGGAAGGGTGCAGGTAAAGGTCCTGACTGAGTTAAACCTGCTCACTGTTGCTCCGGAAGGGGAAATTTGCATTGACTCGCAAAGCAAGACCAAAGCAGACATAACAGGAGGATGAGAGAGCACAGAGAAGGTTCTGTTCCTCCATGCAGACGACAGGATTGGACGATAGCTAATGGCATTGACCTGATACAACCAGGGTGAGAAGTTACCAGCAGCTGCTACAGTAGCTCAGTGCTCCTCTGTGTGGCGGTAAGTTTGATTTTTTTTTGTGTCATATATCTTATTCTTTGCTTCACTGGCAACAAATACCATCATGTTTTAGATGTTTTGGATGTGTTTCTCCAGTCATTAACATAACTTGGTGACAAATATTGATGCATGGTTTATTTACACTTAGATGGACACAACTCAAGCACATTTTAAGAGTCTGCTGGTTGATTTTTATGCCACACAAAAATGAATGGAAATTAATGGATGCCTGCAAAAGAAGAGGGATACATCCAAAACTCTAAAAGCTGTACACAATGCTGTTGATTAAATGATCAGGTGTTGAACTTGAAGCAAATATTTTGAGTTTGTGGTGGTTCAATTGTATAATCTAGGGTTTTGATCTTATTCTATAGTGAGTTTGCATGATCTCTACATGGGTGTCTTGCAACAGCACGAAGATATGCATGACAGGTGGATTCAAGGCTGTAAACAAATGAGTGTTGTGGATATCTGTGCTGAGCCTGGAGGAAAGAAAATAAATTAGATGGTGGGAAAAAATATTTTATGTATCACTGGCTAGTGTCTCTGCTTTCCTGATACAGCTTAATATTAAAGTCAAGTAGTATCACAATAAAAAGTCATTTGTCTTGACTTCATTTCTTAGACCCTCGCCTCATTGTGTATAAGGCAACACCACCCTCTAGTGGGGGAAATTGAGAAATGCACATATGAGGTAATGTAAGGTAAGGGTAAACTTTATTGATCCCTCTAGGAGGAAATTCAAAATTGACACAATATTCTTATAATTAGTGATTTAAAACAATTCATAAATACTATATACAATAAATAATCTCTAAAATAATCTGCAGTGTTCCTGGGGATTAAACAGTAGGGACGGCCTCATATGGCCAAAAGTATGTGGACAGCAATTGTGTAATGGTATTGTTTATTCCTAAAATATGAGTTTCAATCTTTTGCCATAACAGCCTCCACTCTTTGGAAGCTGGCTGCAGAGATTTGTTCCCATTCAGCCACAATAACATTAGTGAGATCCAACACTGATGAGGTCTGGCTTGCAGTATATGTTGCAGTTCATCTCATAGGTGTTAGATGAAGTTTAGGTCAGGGCTTTGTGCAGGACAATTAAGTTCTTTCACATCAAACTGGGGGAAAAAAACATTTCTTTATCGGCCAGGCTTTGTGCACTGAGGTACTGTCATGATGAGCCAGAGGGGAGCCTTTCCCAAACTGTTACCGAAAAGTTGGAAATTGTCTATATTGTCATTGTATTCTGTGTTATTAAGATTTCTACGAACTAAAACTGAAACTGAAGGGGTCTAGAATAATTGAAAACAGGGGTATCCACATGCTTTTGGTTTGGTTTTATAGTGTTGCATATTCCAAATTGCAGATAAAGCTTATTTTATTAAGTCTAAGTCTGCTTTGCTTAATCACATTTTTTTAATGTTTGCATTTTAATATATAATCTTAAATGAGTCATGACAGACAAGAAGTCCTAAAATTCAGTGTCAACAGAATAAACCAGACCACTGAATGTATAGAGTTGCTTTAATCATGCTGCGGTGTATCACATTATATTGCCAGTAGAGGGAGATGTTTCCTATTTAAGCATAAATAAATCACACTGATATTTTATTTTAGCGCTGTCTATGTATTGACTGATTTATTTGCCATTGCTAAGTGATTCATTAAGGCATGTAACTTCTCCCCAAAGTGAAAGCCACATTAGATCTAACCTAAATTCCTCGGTTGCCAGCTGGACAAGCAAAGGGTGAGGTTGCGGCAAAATAACAGATGTAACAAACAAGAGAAAGACATGATGTTCAGTCTCTTTTTATCTCCTCGGGTCTTGATGAGTCAGTCCCTAGTCACTAGTGTTTGTCAATGGAAACACAGAGACCAGGTGACATAAACACTGTGGCTTTTTTACCACCTGGAAACATCAGCAGCTGTTTTTCCTCTTGCGGCCGACACATCAGCGATGACAGAGAGAGAGTTCTCAGTGATTCTGTGAGATTTATGGCTGTCAAAACACATCAAGTAGAGACTTTTACCTCCTCTGAATATAGTGGTGAAGAGAATACTTTCGCATCTATGTCACTTCAGCTCTGTACGTTTTTGTTTAACCGAAATCTTTTAAGGCTTGACCCCTGACCCCAAGAACAAGCACTATACCTTTTGAGAGTACATTTAGTCTTTTCTTTCACCTTTTTGTGTTTACATTTTTCGTAATGGGGTGTAATGTTTTGAGGTGTTTGTCATACATGCTGCTTTCCTCAACAGGTCATTCATTCAAGTGTGTCTGCAGTCATGAGAAATGTTAAGATGTTTTTCGGTGTCCAGTTGTTCCATGTGACTCATTTCTCTCTTATATTTAACATATATAAATACTGTATAACATTAACTGTATAAAAGGGTAATTAAAGTAAGGCATACAGTATCTTATTATAGCATTCAAAAAAATATATTTTTTATTTATTTTATCTTAATTATTTTGTTGGTTTTAATGTTATTCTCTTTCATTTGTTTAACCTTTGTGTCGTCCTCCCGGGTCAAATTGACCCCGTCTGTTTTGACTGTTCCTTCTTTCCTCCCTTCCTTCCCCTTTTCTTCCTTCCTTCTGTCTTTCTTTCCTCCCTTCCTTCTTTCCTCCCTCCCTCCTTCTGTCTTTCTTTCCCCGCCATTACCTTCTTTCTTTCCTCTGTCCTTCTTTCCCTCCTTCCTCCCTTCCTTCTTTCCTCCCTCTCTTCCTTCCATCCTTTCCTTCCTTCTTCCTCCCTTACTTGACCCTTCCGTCTGTCCTCACTCTTTCCTTCTCGCTTTCTTTCTTTCCTCTCTTTCCTTCCTTCCTTATTTCCTTCTTCATCCCCCTTTCTTCCTTCCTTCTGTCCTTCCTTCCTCCCTCCCTTCCTTCTTTCCTCCCTTCCTCCTTCTCTTTCTTTCCTCCCCCCTACCTTCCCCCCTTCCTTCTTTCCTCTGTCCTTCTTTCCTTCTTTCCTCTTTTCCTTTCTCCCTCCCTCCCTCCTTCTTTCCTCCCTCCCTCCTACATTCCTTCCTTCCTCCCTTCCTTCTTTCCTTTCCTCCCTTCCTTCCTCCCTCCTTTCCTTCCTTCCTTCTTTACTCCTTTCCTTCCTTCTTCTTTCCTCCCTCCCCCCCTCCTTTCCTTCCTTCTTCCTCCCTTCCTTCTTTCTTTCCTTCCTTGACTCGAGGACAACAGGAGGGTTAAGTAAGATATTTTTATGCCTGGGCTCAAGTGTCCAAAACAGAAGGGAGACACACTATAACACCACTTAACAAAAGAAACTTTATTAAACCAAATTAACCCAAATTAAGCCAAATTTTAAAAGTAACTAAGTTGTACTGTAGATATACGTAGCATCAGCGGTGTATAGTGTGCATGGATGTAAAATGTGTGTGTGAGAGGTATAAGGTGCAAGAAAGTAAAACATATTTAATCTAAGGAAACATAATGAAACCAAACCAAAGGAAGTAACTGGAGAGGGGAACAGAGAGCTTCACACAACAGCAGCTGCGAGCAATCAGAGGAGAGCGACACAGCCTGCTAGCTGCAGCCAGGCTTAATTCCCTATAAGAACACTGGTATCAGGTGCTCCCAGTAGGGGTAACAAGCCACCTGTAGAGCAGAATACACAGGTGAATAAGCAGCAAACCCCCCCATATGACAGGGGGTCTTCACAATAGTCAATCTGTTTATCAGCTACAACAGACAAGAACCAAGTCTAAAATGTTATTCAGTGAGCTTTCATCTAAAGTCTGTGTGGCTTCATTGCTTAGTCTAGTAGTTTAAACGTCAGATTTATTTCATTTAAGTGGCCAGACTTCCTGGTTCCAAGAAACTTCTCCAGTAAGTTTTTGTTTAGCCTTAAATGCTGTTTAATACTTTTAAATTGCTCAAGATTACACAATATGTTTGTTTTGCAGAGTGCATCCTGCTACTGATGCTTCTCAACCATTGGTGGGCGCTAACAGGCTGCACATTCATCTGTAGTCCAGCGCTGGCCTTTCTGATCTGTTAACAGACATCTGCAGCTGAAACAAAGCTGGTGTCTTGAGCCAAATCACAAACACACACACACACACAGACACACACACACACACACTACCCTGTGTTCTCCAGCACATCTTCTTTATTTGCTTTCAACAGACAAACCCTCAGGGGAGCTGCTGCTGTCCGGGTTTGCCCTGACTCGCCTACACAATGAGCTCTCAGGCGGTTTGCCTGCAGGGCATCTTACTCTTAGATTTGTAAAGATAAGACAGATATCAATTGAATTCATAGAGTTAGTGATGTCTTACCTGATGCACCTTTGCTTGCTTTCTTATCTTTACATTGTGTTGTGCTTTCTGCACCTGGATATTTTTGCATTTAATGTGATTTTTCATGTCCATTGGCTATTATAATTAATTTAATTGAAACTCCCTGAGGGCAAATTCTTTTTACAGCCATACATAAAACATAAATGCACATTAATAAACTAACAATGTAAGCACAAAACAAAGGAGGAGTCATACACTGAGAAATTTAAATCCTAACTTCATTTTTTTTTTTACCCTGATTTAGCTCAGCATGCTGTTTACGTATTGGTGTGAGATTGTTTTTGGCATCTCTGATGAGTTATGAAGTCTTAATATGAAATAAAAAGGAAAATCCATTGTTTTTTTCCTCATTTGCACTTATTTTGTTTTTCTGTTTTGCGTTAGTGTTCCGTACAAAATGTCTTTTTCCTCCAACCTCTTAAATTGTCTTTAGTTGTTGTTGAATTGACAGACGTTCCTTTGTAATCAGACATAAAATGAAAACAGGCCTTCAGAAAAACATCACATTGACATCCAGCGTTTTCGGAGGAACAATCTTTTTCTGGCGTCTCGCCCTCTCAGCTGTTGCAGTAGTGAATAGTGAAAACAATGAAGCATGCTATGACATCAAGCAAAAGGAAGGCTGGCAGAGATACATCCCCTAAGGCTCAGCGTCCACCACACCAGCTCTTTACAGATGTTGCTCCTCTGCGTCACACCTGGTTCTGCATCAGTCAGAACGCTCTTTGAAGGGATACATCACTGTGTGTCTAGTTCGTACACACACACACACACACACACACACACACACACACACACACACACACACACACACACACAATACATCAGATCATCCAGTGGGAAATCTTTGATATCTTCATCTACTGATTCTCTCTTAATTTTGGCCCTTGGCTGTTTTCATTTAATCTTTTCATTGGATATTGTGTTGATGAATGTAGATTAAATCATAATTGTGTTAATTGAAAGATAAACATACTTTGGTTATGAAAACGTTACACAGATTGTCACATAATTCATCATTTATAATTAACAACAAGTATTTTCTTGTCATCAGCAGAGGGACAACTTCTTTCCAAAACATTAAGTCACCTGTTCTGATAAGATGATAACCAGACAGAATGTTGCTTTTCACTGGATAAATAAACCATTTAAGAAGATTTTATGAAGTGTTGTTTGAATATTATCCACTTTAGTGTTTTGCTTCAACTTCAGATGGGTGACAATTGATCGGGAAAACTAACATTAAGTGTTTTCCTAAGGTGTTGGGCCACCATGTGCTGCCAGAAAAGCTTCAATACACCTTGGCATTGATTCTACAAGTCTCTGAACTCTTCTTCCTTAATTTGGTGGTGGGGGTTAATTATTTTTAATTATCATTTTTTCAACAACATAACAGTTTTGTAATACAGTCAGTATGAAATACCAAAATGCAGATGATTGCATGTGTATTTTGGTATAATACACACACACACACACACACACACAAAGCCATAGGATAGTGCAAATGTAAAATAATACAATGAGCAAATGAATAAGAAACTAAGCACAGAAACTAATCAAAGAGACAGTAACAAAAAACAGTTCAGGTAAAGCAGTGATTAATAGAAATATATATACACATTTAAAACATAATACATGGTAAGGTAGATTATATGTTAGTCATGGTTGTCCATAGCCCTTTATATTGGGATTTAAGTTCAGTTATGGGAGAGCACACAGTTTTAGTTTCCCTGTAAGTCAGAAATGGCTGCCATGCCTTATAAAATGTATCTTCAGAGCCACCCAGATATTATTTTCTCCAGGTGTTTGAACCTCATGAGTTCACTAATCATGTGTGGGAGAAGCCTCCCGTTTCCGTTTCATAAATATGAGGCGTCTTGCAATTTGGTGTTTTGATGATGATGATGGTGGAGAGAGCTTTCTAATACGTTGGTCCAAAATCTCCCAAAGGTGTTCAGTCGGGTTTAACCCTTCTGTTGTCCTCGAAGAAGGAAGAAAAGAAGGAAGGAAGGGAGGGAGGAAGGAAGGATGGAAGGGAGGAAGAAGGAAGTAAAGGAGGGAGGAAGGAAGGAAGGAAGGAAGGAAGGAAGAAAAGGAGGGAGGAAGGAAGGCAGGAAGAAGGAAGGAAGGAAAGGAAGAAAGGGAGGGAGGAAGGAAGGAAAGGATGGAGGAATTAAGGGAGGAAGAAGGAAGGAAAGGAGGGAAGGAAGAAAGAAAGGGAGGAAAGAAGGAAGGAGAGAGGGAGGGAGAAAGGAAAAAGGAAGGGAGGAAGGAAGCAAAGAAGGACAGAGGAAAGAAAGAAGGTAATGGCGGGGAAAGAAAGACAGAAGGAGGGAGGGAGGAAAGAAGGAAGGGAGGAAGGAAGGACAGAAGGAAGGAAGAAAAGGGGATGGAGGAAGGAAAGAAGGAGAGAAGGAGGGAGGGAGGAAGGACAGACGGAAGGAAGGAAGGGAGGAAAGAAGGAACAGTCAAAACAGACGGCCGGGTGGACGACACAAAGGTTAAATTTGGTGACTGTGAAGGCCATAGCACAAGATTCACATTATTTTCATACCCATCAAACCATTCATTGACCCCTTGTGCTCTACGGACGGACGCTTTGTCATCCTACTCAAACCCTGCCAGCAGAATGGCTCCCACACTATAACAGAGCAACCAGATCCGCTCACTCTAGGGTTCAAACATTCAGTGTAGCACTTGTTTTTCCTTTAATTTGTCACTTCTCTGTAAAAACTATTCATAAGTTGTGTGAAGTGACCGAACTGTGTGCTGCACCACAGATGTGTTTAAAAATGACTTATTTGTCTTTTGTCCATTCAAAGCTTGCAGAACAAAGACAAGCAGGGAGAAAAGATGACGTAGCGCACCAATCAACAAGATATATCTTGTTGGTATCCTGTATTTGATAAGACAATCTCACCACAAAGTCTATTTAGTGGCTGTTGCGGAGCTTTGAGTCACATCACACCCTCTTCCTCAGCATAGTTTGCCTGGTTGTCATGGAACAGAAGACGCACTTTTTTCTATTTTTCTATTGTTTTGAAGGATTTCTCATCGATGTTATCTTTAACCCTCCTGTTGTCCTCAAGTCAAGGAAGGAAGGGAGGAAGATGGAAGGAAGGGAGGGAGGAAGGAAGGAAGGGAGGAATAAGGAAGGGAGGAAGAAGGAAGAAAAGGAGGGAGGGGGAAAGGAAGGAAGGGAGGAAGTAAGGAAGAAGGAAGGAAAGAAGGGTGGAAGGAAGGGAGGAAGGAAAGGAAAGAGGGAAGGGAGGGAGGAGAGAAGGAAGGAGGGAGGGAGGGAGAAAGGAAAAGAGGAAGGGAGGAAGGAAAGGAACGAAAGGAAGGAAGGAAAGAAGGAGGGAGGGAGGAAGGAAGGACAGAAGGAAGGAAGAAAGGGAGTGGAGGAAGGACAGAAGGAAGGAAGGAAAGAGAGAGGAAGGAAAGAAAGAGAGAAGGAAGGAAGGAAGAAAGGAAGGAAGGGAGGAAGAAAGGAAGGAAGGAAGGAAGGAAGGAAGGAAGGAAGGAAGGAAGGAAGGAAGGAAGGAAGGAAGGGTCAAAACAGACAGGGTCAATTTGACCCAGGAGGATGACACAAGGGTTAAAGCTCGTTCTCGAAACATCGGTTGACTACACCATCTCACTACGGGCCAGTTTGTAGGAGCTTTCAATTACATCACATGAGCTTCCTCAGTTGAATATCCTCTGTCATGATGTAATTATGAAGATCTACTGAAATAAAACGTAAATTAAAACAAAATCGTATATCAATGTAATTGTTTAAATGGATCTAAACCTACACTGAGGTGGTGTTATTGTTTGTCCACAATAACTGAGACATTATTACAACTCTCTGATATACAAATGCAAAATAAAGATCAATACTTACTTAGATATGGACAAAAAATCCAGCATAAAGCTCAGATGTGATGCTGTGATTTTTCTGGTACTTGCGTGAGGTTTATTTTAGTGAAAGCTTCCACAGATAAACAACCAGGATGGGAGAGTTTAAGAGCTCTTGAAGCTTCCCATAAACAGTTTAACAAGACAAGACTGGCAGGAAATGGGAATTGAGCGATCCTGAATACTGAAAACGCAGTGAGGGGTTTTTTTTTTTTTTTTTCTCCTTCGTCTTTTGATTACGTTACAGAAACAACATGTCAAAAGAAACATAAATTACAGTAACCCCCCCGGTCACAGAGCATCTGTCTTGTAAATCTGTTGTTGGGCTACTTTAACTAGTGTAAACAACTGATGTCTTTATTACAGTAAATCAAAATTACTACCCATTCACAATATTACAAAATGTTTTAAAGATGTTTTTAAGTTAGACTTCTGATATTTGTCTTTGTGAGCAACACTGAATCTCTTTGGCATTTTCCAGTCAATCTTGATCACTTTGAAACTTGCATAAATGCTTTAAATGTGTCTTAAAAGCTGTCCAATAAACTCAACCACATTAAAACCCACAGAGCTATTTTGTATTATACAGCATCTCAACTCTGGGACATTGATGGACGGAGTGATTTAAATTCTGCAGACGCCATGTGTGCACTTTGTTTTCATGATACCATTGCTTTTTTTTAAAATTATGTTTATAACATTGACTGATGGCCTTCGGTCCGTAGCCTTGGTTCTGATATGAGCTCTGTTGTGACGCCGCAGAAACTTATTGACTGACTTGCTGCATCTGCAACATTTCCTATGATGCATGAGATTGTAATCTTTTGATTTCCTTTTTCATTAGGAGTCCGTCTATCGGACAAACAGGTAACGGAAGATGAGAGCGCCGATCTGATCTGTTTACACGTGAAAATATGGAGTTCGGCCTTCCAGCAGACGGGTCTGATGACTGGCGAAGCTGCACTGTAACCCAAAGGCGACAAAAGGTTTCAACATGACTGTCAGTGATCATAAGAGGGTAAGACTGCTGAAAAATAACATGGGATTAAATCTTCAAGTTTCAATAAAAGTAAAATTATATGATCAATTTTGGAGATATTTTCCTTTTATCTATTTCTAAAAACTCATGAAGCACTAACCTGGGAAGCAGAGGTATTGACTCCATTTTTATACTTTAAAAAACAAAGTATTTATTTTGTTAGTTGTTGTTTTTGCAGTACAGTTATAGTTTTTCACTTTCCTTTCCCATGTTTTGAGATGTACTATATGGCCAAAATAATGTGGACACCAGAACAAATGATGTGTATTTTCAGCAGCTAGAGTGTTGTTCAGTAGCAGATGTGTTTCAGAGAGTGAAAACATTCATTTACATCAACCTGAGGAGAGAAATGATAACAACAACATTTGGCGAATAAAAGAAAAAAGCATAGAGGTGGGCACCCTTTGTCATTTGGGGCATTTATAACTGATATTCAACAGTCATTACGGCAGAGATACCAGCTGGTGCAACTGGAGTAGCAAAAAATAAACCATAATTAATTCACTACAGCTGCAGGACAGATGAAGACTTGATAAACAGGTGCAACTTTTTCCCCCCCAACGAGAAAAAGCTAGTATTGTTCATCAATCTCTGTAACCTTTTATGACCTGCCCTGTCATTATCTGTCATGAACTTTAATGATCCTGCTCATGAAGCTTGTCTATGGAGTTAACACGGCTGAGTCAGGAGTGAATTACCACGCCCCTCTGTGAGCTAAAGGAAACTGGGAGAGGTAAAGAGTCCATCTGCAGAATGAGGAAATCAGGGCCTCTGATGGGTCAAGATCATCAATCAGAGATAACTGTCCTGGTCAGCAGTTAACCAGGGTTTATATTGACCCTGCAGGTGATAAATATTCTTAGTTGGACTTGGTTTGGGTACATGGGATGGATGACAGAAAGGGTGGAATCAAGACTAAGTGCAGCTCTGCTCCTCCCTGCTCCTCCCTTGCTTTTATCTATAAGATTGCTCTTTTCACTTTCAACTCTGTAGCTTCACAATTAGCCTGACCCGACAGTTCTGGTGTGTCCCTGGAGACCAAATAACCCTGTTCCCATCAAACACCAGCAGATGGCGCCAAAATAAGTCAGATAAATGCACTTGTAGATGTTTTTTTAAAAGGGTCAATTCGCCCAAAACATTATGTTGACTGTCCTAACAACAACAAAATGAAACAATTTGGAAGATTTCATCATCTATGTTGTTTGACTATAGTTCACTGTGTTGAACCACGCTTCCTTTCATGTGTTAACAGACCAAAATGTGTGCTGTCCTCCTCCACAAATCTGTTAAAAAAGATGACTTATGTGTCTTTTGTTAATTCAAAGCCTGCAGAACAAAGACAAACAGGAAGAAAGGTGACGTAAACACACCAATGACGAAGGCAATATCTTCTATTTGACAAAACAATCTCACTCTCACAAAGTCCATTTAGTTGCTGTTCTGGAGCTTTGAATTATATCACACCCTCTTCATCAGCAGAGTATCTGGTTGTCATAGAACAGGACATGCTCAAATTTTAGTTTTTCTGAACATTTTAAAGACTTCTCAACCATGTTGTCCTAAAAATTGAGATCCATTCTTGACTTTGCAAACATTTTGCAATAAAATCTTACTTTTTGTCATATTGTGAGTCAGTCTCTGAGATTTCTGCTTCCACACAAGTACAGTGAATGGTATTTATTTGTGTGAACTGATCCTTTAATGTCACTTTAAGCAATCACACACCAAATCTTTCTTTTTTGGTGTTTCATCTCAGCCACTTGTAGAGCATGTATAGAAGCACACAAACACAAAAACATGTACAGAAAATAGAAAGTGCATAGTTTTGTCGCAGGTGTTGTGGTCGCAGGATGCAGATCATTCCTGCAGTGCGTGTCATACATCGGGGTTTCCACAAGCCTGCATGCCAGCAGTGTGAGGTTCACCACCAAGCCGACCTTTTCCTTCCCCCTCGTCTTCTTCTGCTCCCCGCCAAGAAGAGAGCTCAAGCTAAAACAGAGCTTACCACCAAAGGAGCCACACAGACACACCCCATGGCTATAGACACACACACACACACACACACACACACACACACACACACACACACACACACACACCCTTTGTCAGACACTCCCCTTAGCAACTGCGTCAGAGATGCCCAGAGGTAATGCAAAACACAGTTCCTTCAACAAACACAGACTACAGAGAAGTGAGGATGTGTTGTGAAACTTCTGGCTCATCAGTAAGAAAAAAAATAAAGGTTTCAGACAACAACTTTTATAAGAGGTTTTGCAAGAACACACATGAACTGAATTTGCATTGTAAGCGTTTAGTTGATGCTCGTTTCATATAATTGAGCATGAAAAGGTGAACATGATACAACGGGGGATTTGTAAGATTTATTGAGAAAGTGGCTGTTTGACATGATGAAACTAATTACCTTTGTCTGCTGCATACAACAATAACATCATCCAGTCCAACAGCCTCCTTTAAGAGCTCACATTGGATTGTAATTCTGCTTTTTAATGCATGAACCTAAAGGAATAGTTCCACATTTTGGGAATTACGCTTATGCACTCACTCTGTATGATGGTAACCACACAATGTGATGATAAGACTCCAAGAAGTTGTTGTTTTAATTCTTTTTTTTTTTTTTGCGGCAGATTAAACAAACGAGATACAGTGTGTTAATTTGTGAGCTTTTGTTAGCTTTGGACAGAACCAGGCTACCTGTTTCCCCCTGTTTCCACTCAGTATGATAAGCTAAGCTAACTGTTGCTCCTGGCTGTAGCTTTTTTATTGATGTCTAGGACTAAATTTAGATTAGTATTCTCGGTGTTAAGTGTTTTAACCAAATTGCTGCATTTAAATTCCTTTTCAATTACATTTTTGTCACTCAGCACCACTGTAAATAAAGATTCATTTTCAATGGTCCTTTGAGGTGACATAAAGGTTAGTGATGCAGTGACAGATTAAGGGCTCTCTGGTGGGTTGACAGTGTTGTCCGATGGGAAATCAGGGAGTTAAGAATAGAAAGGTTGATTAATTAGAAGAGGTTGCACCAAAAAAAGTCTCCTAAGTAAAAATTATGAATGGTCAGTTTTAGTTTTAAGAATGAACGACAGTAGCAGACTTTCAAAAAGCAGCTGAGCCTGGGGGGAAAAGGGAAGAGGAAACTATCAGTATTTAATGACACTTTACGTCACTGAAACACTTCAGCAGAAAGAGTGATATGTCTCGTTTTGTGTTGAAGATGTCACAATTTCCGTCACATCACTCATCGAGCCACTTGAACACACTCGTCCCTTGTCTGCCTGTCTTATTTAACCCTCACATGTTGCACTGTGTCTGTCAGAAAGTGAGCGCAAACTGCCACTCTGCTGCTCCTCAGCAGCTCCTACCTATTAATTCTCCATCCGCACTCTGTTATCAGGCTTTCCAGTCTTCATTCCAACTGCCCTCCTTTCAGGAAGTGGGACAAAGGAATTTTTTGTGCTGCCCAGTGTGATTCATAGCTGACACACAGACACACACACACACAGAGAGAAAGAGAGAGAGAGACACACACAGTTGGTTTAGCCTTTATAACTTTTAGCTCATTATTTATGGCTGAGTGAGCCGTTTTAACATGACAACCCCTCTTCTGACTCACAGGGAGTTCTGGAGGAGAGTCAGGTGGAACTTGAGGAAGAAAGGAAGGACTTAACTTTACCTACGAGACCCTTTCTTTGATTTTTCTTTTGCTTTTGAACATTTATGAAGTGTAATGGCACAGTGGTTGCCTCACTTGTGTCGTAACATAAGCTTTATTATTAGTTTCAAACCACCTTGAATGCGTGGATCTGGTGGATAAAGTCCACCAAACCAAGTTGTTTTATGTTAGGTAATAAAAAAAAGAATTACACTTCCTTTGGGACATAAAAGTTGACATCACATTTTAAAAGGAAGATATCATAATAATTTAAGTAATGCATTAAATTATACATTAGAATTAAATATTGCTTTTCTGGAGAGAAAAAAAAGTAACAGATTTTGTCTTAATTGGTGGTTTTGTGCCACATAATAAACACCCAGTAAAGCTCATAATGCACAATTTCCTCTGTTTTCCAGCTTTCAATGCCTGCATGTCTGTCTCACCTGAGCTCCACAAACGGATGAAGCTTTGCACCTGGAAGCGTCACTGCGTTTTGGAGACCGAGGGGCGGGGCATTACGCGCCACGAGAGGGGCTGATGTGAGTGCTGCAGCAGCTCCAGCGGCGTGTGTGCTGGATGCAGTCAGTCAGTCAGTGTTGAGTCTCACTGGGTTCGTGTTCAGCTGAGAGCAACAAACATGAGTTTAATTTCTGGAAACTAGATAAAGTCAGATTTGGAGTAAAACTGTATTTTATTTTTTCTTTCTTGGAGGTTGTTTTTTTTTCACGGAGAAGAAAAAAAAAAAGCGAATATAGAAATCCAAAGCGATCACTTTGGATTTGATGAGAAAGTCAAGAAGTCCCGTTTTTGAGGAGACCAGCGGAATATGATTTGAGCTCAGGGAGTGTACACTGTTGCTCGCTAACAGGTGAGTTTATTATCTCCAAATGTTCTTCTCGGTTTCATGACTTTGCTCTGTTTTCATTTTTATCCTGAATAGTATTTTCATGCGTAAACGCGCAGAGATGTCCCCCTCGCCCCCCTGACCATGAAACTCCTGACACCCCCCCCCCCCCCCCCCCCCCCCCCTCCTCCTCTTCTTCCAACTTTGGATATCACAGCCCAGTTTTGAAATGTTTTTTCTGGCTCCCAACACCATTTTACCAACTTCCCATGTGTGATTTCTGAGACCTTTTGCCATGAGTCACTTTCCTCTCAAACTAAAAACATTTTCACTGTTTCACACACCGCCTTTTGTCCTTTAAAAAAAAACACCCGTGCCATGAGGCTGTAAATTTATTGTGTTTGGTGCAGGTGCGCAATATTGTGCCTCCGTTACTCATAGTTTTAAACCACAACAAGTTACTACTCATCACAGCATCCATTCATTAAAAGAATGTGTTAGATGCTATAATAGGACCTTAGGGTGTGTTTTGGGGTTATTTTATAGTGACACTTTATAACAGGCTACACTTATTTTTATCTTTTTTTGGATGGCATCATTAATATCTCCCTAAGGGGTTTAAACAGACTATTATTTATTGTCTTTGGCACTCATCGATTGTATTTCAGCTGTAAACCTT
The DNA here is from genome assembly GCF_963691925.1 of Scomber scombrus. Lineage (NCBI taxonomy): Eukaryota > Metazoa > Chordata > Actinopteri > Scombriformes > Scombridae > Scomber > Scomber scombrus. Next base: position 4,829,455 of record NC_084975.1, on the reverse strand, counting down.
CAAAAGAGTTTGCCTACAGGCAGATGCTACAGTTGTTGGATGTCTTTAAATCTTTTCTTTGGAGACGCAGATGGCATAATATATTATAAAAAAATTGCCCACTGGCTTGCTTCTAAAAAACAAACAAACAAATGAGCTGCTAACTGTGAGACATCAGTCATAAATCAGTCAGATTATCACAGAGGGAATCTCATTGAGGTTTTGCTTTGCACATGAGTATAAAAACCAAACCTACTGTGCCTGATGTTATTGCCTTGTTTTGGTTTACTTCTGGGGGATCATTTTAAAACCACATCCAGATAGGGAGCATGCAAATGCACATTTAGCAAATTCTCTATTGCTGCTCTCTCCCTCTCCCTCCCTCCTTTGACTAAAAGCATCTCCCAGTGGATTACCATTTAATTGCTGGGGTTATTTATCATTTTGCCGGACGCTCCCTCCTGCCTTTTCCCTCCCACCTCTTTTGTTTTAAATGAGTTTATCTCCGCTCCCTTGGGCTCTTGCTGTCTAAACTTAGGCTCGTGGTTGTGTCGCCCTGCAGAGCGGACCGCGCTCTGGGTGATTCACTGCTTTGCCTTGCGCTGTGGTCATTTGGGAACGTAGCTGAGCACCACAGAAGTGCTCACCCAAGTCTGACTGCTGACTTGTGTAGGGTCAGTAGAGTCAGAAGTAGAAACGTGATGATTACTGATATTTAAGCTTTGTGTCACTATAAAGACCCTAGTCACTTCAGTATGACTGGTTTCACTGCTTGTGGTAAAGTGAGTAAAACCTGGTTTCACACCCTGACAAAGTCCTATTTACGAGTCTCAAAGGGATTGCAATGTCCCTCTTGTTCCCAATTCAACACAGATTGTGCCTTTTATCCACACATTCACACTCCAGAAAATTTAGGCCAGTCTATTCAGAGATATCTATGATTGATGTTTTTAGCTCTTTGTGTTCCAGCAGGGACATTTTACCAGCTCATTTCTCATTTGTCTTCTTTCTGGAACAGGATGAATCTTTGCCCGCTGGAAGCTGTTCATGCCATCATGCTGCTGTGGGCCCTGTGCCCCAGCGTGCAGGGCCAGTGCGATAAATCAGCCGAGACATCCAAACTCAACCACTCGGTCACCTACGAGCTCCCAACGTTCACCACCGACTTCCCCATTCAGAATATGGTGACACTGGACGGGATCATCTACGTCGGAGCCGTGAACCGAATCTACGCCTTGTCCCCGAATCTTACGAAGCTGTCAGAGTACCACACAGGGCCGCTGCTTGCCAACGAGACCTGCGGCCGGAAACTAAACAGCACGGGCGGTGGTGGCAGGGTGGACAACCACAACATCGCCTTGGTGGTGGAGCACATTTACGACAGGGGTTTATACAGCTGCGGGTCGGCAGACAACGGTGTTTGTCGGCGCCATGTCCTGGATGATGACATTAGCCCGAAAACCGTAGACGAAGAGGTGTACTGCTTTGCTGCCAAGGTGAGATCAGGCAAGGGTCAACCCAGCGACTCAGATGTTGTGGTGAGCCCTTCCGGCTCGCAGGTGCTCAACGTGGAGAGTAACGTTATCAAGTTTTTTGTTGGTAACTCTGAGATTCCTGGCATGAGAAACTTATCAGGCAGTGCGACACATCCCCACACCATTTCCCTACGCAAGATGAAGACGAGCCAAAATGGCTTCACCTTCTTCTCCACCCATTCATACATGGATTTGATTCCTTCTCTACGTGGAAACTACTACCTGCGATACGTTCACTCCTTCCACAGCGGACCCTTCACCTATTTCCTCACCGTGCAGCGGGTCAGCAGAGACTCTCAGGCCTACCACACCCGTATAGTCCGCATGTGCTCCTCCGACCTGGTGATCCGCCGCTACGTGGAGATGCCCCTCGAATGCATCAGCACCGATAAGAGGCGACGACGCTCCACAGAACCTGTGAAGGTGTTCAACATCCTCCAAGCGGCTTACGTCACCAAGGTGGGCAACGATGTGGAACTGCAGAGGCAGCTGAAGGTGGAGGAGGGCGACGACGTGCTTTTCGCCGCCTTCGCCCGCGGAAAGCCGAACTCTCCGGAGCCGACACCCAACTCGGCCGTATGCATCATGTCGCTGAAACACATCAACAACATGTTCAAGATGTACATGCAGAGGTGCAACACAGTGGACCCGTATCACTTCACCGGATCAGACAATAAGTCCTGCTACAATGTGGTAAGTGCTTGGAGGGGTTGGCGTGACTGTGAAAGGGTAGCCACTGTAGAGCTCTTCACTTTGCATTGCATACACAGCTGCATTCTTTAATGTTTCTTCTTAAGATGCATTCAAATTTGGTCTCATCTGAGCTTTCAAAAGTTATAATGGGTTTGCGTTTTTAAAGATTTTCACATATAAATAACCAGTTTTGTTAAAAAATGGTTAATGGTGACCTCTACAATGGCTACTGAAGTGTTAATATGTGATTTTATTACTTGTATTTTTATGCCAATGAATGTATTTGAAGATGTTTTGAATGTTTTTCCTGCACAAACTTGGTGTGTTCAAATCTCTGCTCATTTTATGGCGACTTTGAGAAGATTTGTCTTGTAGTCCAGGCCAAAAAATGTGTTTTTCTGCACATGACTCCATCAGTAAATTACAAAACTCTTTGCTCACCGACGGTATTTCAGACATTTAGACCTTTTTTTCAACCAGAGTGACTCAGATCGAGTCCAAAAGACACATTTTTGGTCTCTGTGGATCAGCAAGTTTCAGCCTCATTATGATTGAAGCCTCAATCAGTCATCTGTTGTATATGCATGGCCTGGTTTTATCTTTATAGGCCGTGGCTGTTTATTCACTGCAGGCACGTTGGCCTCTTTGCTGGAGAGACCTGCTCTCCTGTAACTGGGTGGTCTCAGGTTCAGGCAGCCAGTATGTCTACTGTCTCTCCATCTTTGTGTCCTTGAGCAATACAGTGAAGCATGACCTGCTCCTGAATTGGTCCTCTGACCTCTGGCCTGGTTAAGAGTGTACTTGCAAATCTGCCTTATAGGGAAATGTAAAAAAAAAAACGAACCAAAACTCCAGATTACAGTGTTTACTATGACTTTTATGTCTATTTTATATCCTCTTTCATGTTTATGGATTGATTACATGCTGTGTAACTTGCAGTCTTTGGATCAGTAGAACATTTTTAGTTGTTTTGGCTCTGTGCTTCGGCGGAGATTAAATGAAATGATGACTCTTAAGTGTAGACCCTAGAGCTTTAAATTAAGGTTGTTTACATCCATATTTGGTGAAGACTGTCAGACTCATAGTCATTTTTATACAGTCTAGCCATTTTAGGACAAATGATCAGAACGGTGATCCTAAACGTACAGAGAAGGTAAGCAAGTTGAATGTTATTGACTGGTTGGGTCAATCACTCAATCCAATATGACGTGTTTCACTTGTTGAAGATCAGGGCTGAGGGCAAAAAGCAAGATAACAAGCATAAAGTAAACATGCAGTACAGGTCTTACAGAGCATGAGTAGGGAAGATACCAAAAGTGTGCTGATGTGTTTGGGTTGGAGATTTCAGGCAATAATTGCTAGGTCATTTTTATTCTGTGGCTATACTGGAATGTCTTGGCAGGATTTTACATTTAAAAAAACTCATTATGGCCGTTTATGCAGCCCCTCAGTTCAGCCTCTGTCTGAAACAGGCAGTTTTAGCTCCTGTCTCTTTAAGCCCCCCCCCCCTCCTGGTGAGCCTACTCTGTTCTGATTGGTCAGCTTCAGGAAGATTCAGCCAGTTTTGGAGAGCAGGTTTTGACCTGCATGGAGTATTTTAACATACATTAACATACATTCACCTTATTTAACATTGACATCCCCAATCATAATAGCACATAAATGACATAAAGCATATCTACTTTTATTATAATGGATTACATTACGTTTATTTGAATTGGTCCTATATACATTGTGACCCCTAAGACATTATGCAGAAACCTTTTAATATGCATTGTACTGAAGTAACCATCACCCTTCCTCATACTTATCCAAGCCAGTTTGTTACCCCCACCCCCCAATTACTCACTCACCTTCAATCCATCAACATTGACTAAATCAATCAGCTGAACCACCTGATCAATAGTGACACGAAGTTAACTGCCGACCATCCTGCCAAAGGCGCTGTCAATATGTGTACTCGTGGTGCTCCCTCTCTGACTTCATCTTTACTTAACTTCACCGTCAGTCGGTTGTATATCACCAGTCAGGCAGCGGATTGCCTTCGCCTCCTGGATGTATTATACAGTAAACATGTTGTCAAAGGGCAAGCACATACAGGATTAATGCCGGAGTCGTGTGCAAACACCTCGCTCACTCCTGTCAAAGACTTCTGTCAAAACATTGGGTGTGTGTGCGTGTGCGTGTAACTGTGAGGGGTTATAACTTTTTCTATTACTGTCAGCGGACTAGTTTAAACATCACTGCATGCGCTTCCACAGTGGGAACATTTATTGCTGCTTTTAGCTTGGCAGCACACCACAGCTATGCACCGTAAGACTGCAGGTATAAAGCGTTTGTATGGCCGTGGTTTTGTTTTATCCCTTTTTTATTACAGATTGTGTTTACTTTATATTGCTGCTAACTATTTTTTCCCAAACAATGCTTCTGTGTTTTTAGAGATTTCAACACAATTTATTACCATTGCGAACACCACTGATGGTAATGATCATGTCTCTGTGTGTGTGTATCCTTCAGCTCTAATAATGAATGTTTTTCCTTAGTCATAAAATATTTGCAAAACATTTATTTTTTTCTAACATGAGCTTTCAATCGTCTTCTTCTTCTCCTCGTCTGCTGGTACAGTGCGACAGTGTCACATACAAACAAAATGAGGAACTACTCACCTAAACATTGCTTCATTACCTAGCGGTCTGCCAACAGTTCATTATCATTACAGGGTAAAGTACATTACAGGTGATTTAAAGACTGAATTCTATAAATCAATCTGTACTTAAACTGAATTACCGTGCAACATTTGACAAAAGGAATGCAGACTTAACGATCACTGTGATGGATTACACAGCTCAAACAAGCTTCAAGACTCTACTAATTGACTTTCATACAATTTAGAAGTTAATGGAAACCAATGGCTGTGTTGAAAGGTGTTAAGAACGGAAATTATAGCATGCATAACAAAACAGTTGGGGGAGAATAGTACAGATAATAATTGCAAACACACTGTTTTGCTTGTAGTGTGTAGTGGTTGTAAAGACACACACTGCAGTGAAGAGATCAGACAGAGACACCAGAGTGACATGTGGTTAAGTTCTTAAAGGAGCTTCAAACCAGCTTTGCAACTACGCGCAAATACACGATGGGTGGGTGTTTGGGTGTTTGGGTGCATCAGTGCCGTCCTGACAGCTATCAGCAGTGGAGATCCACTGGGAAAAATGAGGAATGCTGGGGAGCCGGGGGGGTTCGGGGGGCAGCGCATATCTGACTCTCAGCGAGCCGTGATGAATGGCTCGAGGATAACAGGGCATCAGCAGCTGGGCGGAAGATGATCCCCTGACCCGCTGTGGCAGCCGGCCACGCTGGCGAGGCCTCCCCCCCCACTCCCCTCGACCCCCACCTGTTCCCAGCACCTGTGGGAAAGTGGAAATTGCATCGGTAAAACCAAAGTGCCTTTTTCTTTGGATTGATCAATCCGTATGATCTCTTTTTGAGGTGTCGTGTTTGATGTGATCATATCAAGCTTTTTACAAAATTCGGTGGTTCATATTAGAGCCGACAGTGTTTACTCAGTGTCTCATTGCACTCGGAGGACATCTATCTGATCTCTTCATATTTTGATGCAAATGTGTGGTGGAGCAGCTGGACAGCTGCAAATTGGGCACGTTTTTAGTCACAGAGCAAAAGGTTGAAAGAGGTTCAATGTTTGAGGACCTCATTGCCTCCTATCATCTATGGTGAACAGATGTGACGAGTTTTCTCTGATGTCATGCTTAACAGACACATTTTGTGGTCTTTTTGGAATGTGAAAAAGCTAGAAGCCGTCCTCAGCTGTAAACCGATAACTCAGAGAGCCTGTTAGAGCTACTGTGCGAAGGATCAGAGAGTAAATCATTGCGTTACGAATCAGCTATCGCTCCGTGCTATCACGTCTCCAAAACAAAGGTTCATTTGTACGAAGTGTCGAACGCAGAGCAAACCTTCCCCTTCCTGAAATCCCAAAACAGTAATTGTCTGTTTCCACTTCTTTGACAGTGAGTGGCGGTATGAAAACTGTTGTTCCAATCACTCACAAGCGAGAGTGTACTATTTCATTATTAGACATTCTTTCCTCTTGACTCACTTGATTGAGGCATGACATCAGTTTCGCTGGAGGTACGGGAGCATCTCTGCACTGTGTAATTATAATAAGAATCCTTCTGTTCCTTTAGTCTGCGTTGTATAATAGGATATGTTTTGATAAGTGTGCAAATAACATGATCTAAAAGTTGATTTTTTTAGATAATGCTGACTTCATCTGACTTCATTTAGTGATCTCTTTTGCAGTAATTCAATACATACGCTAAAATCCAGTGTGCTGGCTTTTTTCTTCCTTCTTTTTTTCAGCGCACTCAGCAGAGACAAACGGCACAAAAATCTGCTGTTTTTCAAATATTTTCACGTCTGAGTTTGAACTCTCAGAACGCACAGACGCAGCAGGTCAAGTGTTGATTCGTTGCAGCCAAAAGAGCTTTTATCTCAGTGAGAGTGGGACGCCGTTTTCCTATTTCTTTTTTTTTATTGCTGACTGTCTTTATTTGTGTGCTCCTATCTTCAGCTGCCAGGTATAAGAAATGAGGCTGTAAGACCATTGAACAACTGCCCATCTGATGCTCGTGCTGTAAGCCAGGACTTGAATGATCTAATCGTAGCACTGCTTAATAGATTTATGACTTGTGTTTAGCGGCATACGGCAGGTAGACTCGCAGTTATCATGAGGTTTTTTGGGAGAGATAAGCGTTGTCGTAAATGCATAAAAAGTTGTAAACGAGACATACTTAAGAACACAGCAGGATATTTTTTGTCGTTTGCTTCACCAAACTGTGCGTTTTTCTTGTGGAAAACTCCCAGTAGGATTCTGGCTGAGGTCGAGAGCTCAGTGTAAGCGCACGTTTTGAAGATTTTAAGTGGCGGTTGTCGGCTCAGACGTGCCTCTCATATCCAGTTTGAGCAGCAAGATATGATAAATGTTGTAATCATGAGTGGCTCTCCTCTGGGCTGTCTACGTGATCCAGCAAATCTGCTTCTCCTCATTGTTTTCTCAGGATTGTTTCTGTCCTCGGGCGGCTTTCGGTTACATAAAAAGCTTGACATTGAAGAAATATTTAATAATCTTTACCATCAGACCTGGAGCGTAACTACAGATTACTGTGCTTCAGCAGATTTTTTTAATTATGCTACTTTTCTGGGTCCAATTTAGAATATTTTCCAATTATTTTGCCTTTGCTTTAAAGCTTGTATTTATAGAAGTAGAGGCACTTAAGAGTAGTTTCCCTCAAAAAGGCCACAGTCGACTCAGCTGCTGATTTGAGCAAAAGTAGAAACGATATCAAAAGGTTGAACTGATAATGAGTCCATTAGTTTATGCACAAGGAAATGAGCAATCTACTAATCTTTTTTTGCAGACAATGAACATGCACTGGTTTTTGTGTGCTTAATGAATCAGTCTGGTTAAATTCTAATTATTTTTTCAAGCATGTTCACCAGAACTAGCACTGCAAAGTTTACTCAATTGATTAGTCAATGGACAGAAAATTAATCACCAATTATTTAGTTTTTCCAAGAAAAAATCTCTAATGATAAAGTGAATATCTTTAACTCATGGAAAAGACATTTTAGGTTGCAGCCTGAGCTTTGGGAAAGAGTGACTAAGATTTTTCACCATTTTCTGACATTTTAAAAACCAAACAACAAATTAATTAATCACAGATTAATCGCTAATGAAAGTAATCATTAGTTGCAGCTTTAGCCTGAATTGAGTAAACATTTAATCTGATTAACATAGTTTTTCAGTATTCCGGTAAATCTCCACCTCTCCTTAAAAAGAAAAGAAGCTCATTAAAGAATTGATTCAATCCCCCCCCAAAATGTGCTGTTACTTGACAATATCACTTTAAAAAAAAAAAACCCCATGTAAGGCCATTTGCTGGGTAATGTAGTGTGCAGAGACATGGCGGGGGTTTGGAGTGACCCCCGACACGCCTGGCACCCATTCCCATAAGTCTATTGAAGGAGGAGGAACATTTGAGACTAAAAATAAAGAACGGCCACATTCGAGGTCAAAATTATCATCGGATTACCATTGATTCGAGAAAACCCACCAAATGCTGATTGCTTTTAAATTGAATCTTCGGCCTGATTGATTATAGTGTGTGTAATATAATTCCAGAGAGGAGACGCTTTTGACCGACAGTCATTTTAATTAGCCGGCCTGTTTTAATGAACAAGCTTTAAACGCTGTCTCCAAAAGATGCCACAGAGGCCTTATTGATTACAGTTTACACCGTTCAAGAATTCCTAATAATTTCTGATTATAAATAAGGAGCCAGTTATTTGACTTCCAAGATATATAAAAGCCTTTGCCAGTCAGTTGTTTGGTCACTGAATGAGATAAGATTACATTTTATTTGCATGCAGCGCTGAGTAAAAGAATGTAGAGCAGAGCGTACAGTAGATGTTTGCCTTATTTAGATCCTTAACAACATCAACATGCAACTCTTGAATAACAGATCTTATGTAGTTTGCAAGTTTTTTTTTCCCAAGAGAGGATTTTTTTTTTAAAGTGTCTCTGATTGGAGAAGATTGAACAGATAAATAGAGGGTGTTGGATGTTATTCAGATTGTACTCTGAACTGTATCTCTGAGCTATATAAATAAAATTGACTTTACTTAACCTAAATAAGGACTTCTTGCTAAATGCTAGAAAAATAATACATAGCACTTGGACTCCAGTCAGTCAGTATCCACTGAGTATTTAATACTGGACTTGATTGCAGCGCTGTGAGACGTGACTCACTAGAAACTTAATTCCCTTAACCCTCCTGTTGTCCTCGAGTCAAGGAAGGAAGGAAAGGAAAGAAGGAAAGGAAGAAGGAAGGAAGGAAGGGCGGAGGGAGGAAGGAAGGACAGAAGGATGGAAGAAAGGGGGATGGAGGAAGGAAGGAAGAAAGAGAAGGATAGGAGGGAGGGAGGAAGGAAGGGAGAAGGAAGGAAGGAAGGAAGGAAGGAAGGAAGGAAGGAAGGAAGGAAGGAAGGAAGGAAGGAAGGAAGGAAGGAAGGAAGGAAGGAAAGAAAATAAGGAAGAGAGGACAAAAGGAAGGAGGGAGGAAGGAAGGACAGAAGGATGGAAGAAAGGGGGGATGGAGGAAGGAAAGAAGAAACGGAGGAAGGAAAGGAAGGAAGGAAGGAGGGAAAGAGAGAAGGAGGGAGGGAGGAAGGACAGACAGGGTCAATTTGACCCGGTAGGACGACACGAAGGTTAAAGGATAAGGCTGCGATTTTTAAAATATGTGCATAGCCGAACCAACAATGAACTGATCTACCTTTAAGTATCGTATGTGTAGACTAAGTTTGTTACGCCTCTGTGCCATATAAACCTCTGTTGTTGTCCAAAAACTATTTAAAAAAATGTCAATGAGCCACAAAATTGCCCTGGGTGACAAGTTCCTTCACCACAAAGAGTACAGTCACAGTAGTTTTCTTTTATTTATTAAAAAACGTCTCTAAACAGCAATCATTGTTTCAGTCTCTGGAGAGTAGTTCTATGTAGAGAGCTTGGCTAGCTTGTTGTCCAACATATCACAACCTCTTGACATTGCAATTCTTAAGTCGAGAGATTGTGATATGTGTTACAACGAGCTAGAAAACCACTGTAATGGTGCTTCTCTCTAGAGACTGAAAACACTGAAAACATGATTGCTGTTATTAGTCTTGGAGCTGTTTCTAAATAAACTTAGGTTACTGTAATACTTGTGGTGAAGGAGACTGTTGCCCAGCGTAGCTTTGTGGCTCATTGACATGTTTTCCATTTCCATGACCACACATCTGGAGGATTTAATTAATAGGCATGTACGACGAAAGGACTTGATCTCTTTCATTAAAGAAAAAAAAAAAGTGAATTCAAACTCGCATTTCTTGTCCTTGTAATGGCCGCTATTCAGATGCTTGATCAGTTGCAACTTGAATTTCAGTTTGACAGAAGACTTGACCTCAAATTTGTTCTGAAAGACTTGCATCGTGACTTGGACTGCTCTCAAAAGCTGCTTGAAAAATAGTTGCTTTCCAAATATAGCTTACTCTGACATACAGTAGTTTCAAAAGATCTGTACAAAAGGTGAGAAGAGAAAGAGGAGAGCGATTACTCAGATGATAAAATTATAAAAAAAAAGCACAAATTGCATTTTGTATTAAGAAAATGCCACATAGGGAATATGTAGGATTTAGCAAACTGGCAAACTGTTTTGTCTTCAGTCTCAGCCCATCTGCTTCTAATCTATATTTCACTGTGGGCTCTAGCATGAAACTGTCATATGGAATTTATTCTAACTTTTTTTTTTTTTTTTTGCAGCGTATGGTTTTGCATCAGTTTCCTTGCAGCTAAAATACTGCAAACTGCATGTGTCGAAGCTTTAAAATCTACATTACCTCCTGTGATAGATGCTGCCGTAATGACGACAATCACCGATCAATCTGTCATCAGTTTAAAGTAGCCGTGATATTTCGTGCATTTGTTGTAGTTTTCCAGTGACACAGCGAGAGGTGCGGATGATTGGTCCCACAGCAACCTCACAATAAACACTGCTTAATACTTAATACTTTTCATTCATCGGTAGTGCTGCTGATTCAGTGGGTGCTGCTGTGGATATCACAGTTCAGAGCCCCGCATGCCCGAGCCTGCTCATGCCATCACTAAGCTGGTATTTGTTCGCTTCGACTCTCCCTCTGTATTAGGCTTTACTGCGGCTGGTAAACACGCATCAACGTTATCATCGTCCAGAACTTGAGTTTCCCTCTTTTTCAAGATGCTGCAAAGAAAATCTACAACACCCTAGAGAGGACAAGATGAATAGGGAGATGTCATTTTTATGTTTTTGTCTTCTTGTGACCTTTTAATCTTGTTTAGGAAATTCATTGTTGACTTTTCATCCCTAAATCCTTCAATTTTGTTGATTAAGTACCACTAGACAAGGCTGTTGGAGCTCCCATGATAAAAGACATTACATAATGTACCATTTATATGATTGGCAGCCAAAAAATGCATTTCTGCTTTACTATTGTAAATCTGCTTTTCTTTTTTTTTTCTTACCTCACTATGCTGGACTGAGCTCTCAATTTTCCATTTCGCTTCTACTTCCAGGACAGACAGACATGCAATACGTGCCACATGTACAGAGTAGAGAGAAGTAGCAGTACTAGAGTTAAAAGTATGGAGAAATGTGATTTTAAAATATTAAGTAATTACAGTATTAAGTAATTAGAGTACCTAATAAAGTGTTTGGAATAAAGACGCACTTGTACTGTAGCTGTTCCCTCTTAAGGTGCGATGACGCGATAACTATAAAAACTGTATACATCAGAAGGCGTCAGTGACCTTTTTATGTGGATTTTTACAACAGATGTCACGGATTGCGTCCCGCATGCCCGAGCCTGTCCGTGCCATCACTAAGACGGGCGCAGGACCCAGCAGTGTTCTTAGCAGGGTGGGCTTGTCTCCAGCGGCATACAGGAATCAACAAAAGAATGAAAATACTATGTTCTTGTCCCATCCTGTCCCTCTTATATTGCTCCTTGTAAGCCTTCGTAAAAAAAAAAAAAAAAAAAAAGGCTTGATAAAGACCACTCTGTGTGTGTCTGTGTGTGTGTGTGTGTGTGTGTCTGTGTGTGTGTGTCTGTGTGTGTGTGTGTGTGTGTGTGTGTGTGTGTGTGTGTGTGTGTGTGTGTGATGAGAATGAGATTATATCTGCTGTGTTTTTAGGACCTGCATCTATCTCATAACATACAGTATTACACAGATCTTCTCACATGCCTACACACACACACACACACACACACACACACACACACACACACACACACACACACACACACACACACACACACACACACACACGAGCATACTCTTAGAGTAAGACAAATATGTTTGTTGACAGATCAGGTCCAGATCAGCTGACCACTGCCACATAAAAGCTGAAAAAAACACAAGTGCAGTTGAATTACTTTGCATTTTTTACTAATGTTACTTTACATTGAAGAAACTTTAAGCAGCAGAAGACAAATAAATACAACAAAGCTTAAAATCCATCCTTCTCTGATATTAAACCATATTGGATTTGGATTTGATCGGGTTTTTCAACTCTTGCTTAATTAATTTGTCAACTTGGTGATCTGCATTTTTTTAAAGGTTGTTTTGATATATTATGGACCAAGCGATCAATTAATCATGAGAGGCAGTGCAACAATCAACCACGTCAGGTTTTCGGGCCAATACAAGGTACTGTTCACGTGTGATGACTTTGTGGAAAACTGCCTCTGTGCCCTGATCCGCCACACTCTGATTGTCCATATGGCTTGCTGCGTGTTGTCGGTGAGAGCTGGCAGCTGCGTGCCCTGCGCCCCTCCACCCCTCCACCCACCGGGTGGGCTGTTGCGTCACCTGGCAGCCGTGTCCAGACAGGTTGCTCTGTACGAGGAGAGGGTTCGTCACAGCACATCAGGAAATAAACACAAAAACCATTGACTTTATCTAACATCGTGGTGTCATAGAAACGTTTACCTGCTTTGAAACAGGCTCACTGTGAAGACGTGCCAACCGTGTAGTGCCACGGGTCGATTTGTGCTGCGATGAATCATTGGATCAACGGATCCCGTTCAATACTTGTGTAATGATTAGATATTCTTCAATAGTTAAAGATAAAACATGTCATGCATAAATTGCATTGCAGCATCATGATTTCAACACTACCTTCTACTAGTGTGGCAGTATCAGGTCAGTTTTCTGCCTGTTCATGTCTGCAGGCATTTTCTACATGATTTCACATTCACTCAATGTCAGTATTTAGTTTTGGATCTGCCGAGTTAATCATTAGCCGAGTAGTCCAGTTTTCTTTTTTGTTTTGTTGAAAGCTGGAAGTGTGTGTAAATCCTTTTGCTCAGCCTTTTGTATGCACATCTTATCTGTGTTCCCTAGATAAAGGGTAGAGTAGTAAATATGCAAACCGTCAGTGCCTGCAAGCTGTCTTTCAATAAGCGGGGTGGGAAATTACAACCAGCCACCATCAGCCAAATGCTGTTAAATTTAGGACAGAGCTGATAAGATTTTTAGTGCTAACTATGTCTTTGTCAATAAACAATCATCATTTTTTAGTTCTTATATCATTAAATTAATCACAACATGTAAAAAATAAACCTTTCCAGCCGGACTGCAAACTTTGAAATTTATCCGGTCAAATTTGAGATGTATTCTTCGCTGTGCTCGGCTGATGGATGAAATGTTTCTGGCCAATTACACAAAGTGCTGTGGTCATCGTTGTGGCTGGAGTCATGTTATCTTTCTGCTTTGACACTGTCTTGCAAATGAGATACTTTCCTCAAATACCACCCTGATGACAGACTCATCTCTGATTGGATTTCTTAAATGCTTTTCTTACCAGCACAGAGACACTTGCCAGCAATGCCAGAAGCCATTCATGATACACTTGTTTAATGTCAAATATGGAGGAGCCATGCTCGGCTGAGCTTATGAGTCAAAGCCCCAGAGCTATTTCCTAATCAGCGGCATGCCTCCTACTCTTCAATTTCACCACATGGTGATATCCTGCTCTCTACTGAAATGAGGCGCGCGGATGCTTATCTGTCATCCCCCGCGCTCTAAATGAAGAACCGAGAGCAATCTCCTTTTCTCCTGCTGCTGTGCTGAGCGGCCGCCTCACCTTGACCCCGGATCACACTCATTTCCTTGGCTTTGGTTCCTTCGAGCTTTGTCATAAGGTCTGAGTCTGGCCCTTTGAAGCTCATAATCACAAAGTTCAGCAGAGCAGCAAACGATCCACGCAGGCCTGTGGCCACGGACTCTAGGAGGACAGAAATGAAAGCTAACCTCATCTCAATATTTCTCAAGCTTTAGTACTTGGACTGTCTGCGTAGACAGTCTGGATGATGACCTGGCCGATACTACAAAGTAACATGCTTTACCCATTTCATCCTGTAGCTGTATGTTAACTCAACTAATTATATTTCATTTTAAATCAGTCATTCCAAAGTGGTTCAAAAAGAAAATAAGAACAGGAGAAAGGAGACAGTGGCCTGGCCATCGAGGGCAATTTTGGGTTCAGTGTCTTGCTCAGGGACTTAATTTATGGACCCGCTTTACCGCTTGAGCCACAGCCGCTCCATAGTATAGTCACTGACATACACGCAGTGTCATTTATTTGCCACCCAACGGGTCAACTGACAATATGCACGGAAAAAGTCACCTCCATAAACAGCCATATGTGCAGTAGAAGATCCCGAGTCAAAGTTCAGTTCACACAAATGTCAAAGCTTATTTTCTCACATTGAATCTAGCTATGCAGGTGGTTTTGGTTTTATTCTTCCATTTTTTGGGGGGGATATTTGTGTCTGGGATTTCAGCCTCAGCCTTTCACCCCAATACAATGGAGGTAATAGAGTTCAGTTTATGGTGCTGGCATTGTTGAAAAACTACAAGAAAAGCTCAGCAGTAATATTTCTTTGGATTACACATCGTTCAAGAGATTTCATACTATCACAAGATTTTATTATCACATACATAATTCCTTTCACCTCCATTGTATAAGCTTATGCATGGCTAGATACTGCTAAATGAAATTGAGAAAGCTTTTGTCATTTGGGTGAACTGATCCTTTAGGTGTCTCTTGATCTTGACAATCGGCTAAATTTCCATTGACGTGTAGCTCCATAAGGCTTCCTGAATACACAGATAACCTACAATAACAACAAAGTAACCTATATTTTTAGACCAAATGGAAGTGGACACCATGTCATTCCAAGAGAAGGTTTCACCTCAGATGTGGGGTCTAATTGCCCCCTCATTCAGTTCAACCAGTAATCCCCACACAATGCAAGCAAGAGGATTGTGCCTGGATGTATGCTTAAGTAAAGGAAGTGAATAGAGAAGAAACCCCTCCTCCCCATCTCTCTGTCCACACACTTGTATGGCTTTTATCACTCTGCCTAATCCCAAACAATGCACCACAAACAGAGAAGCTATCAAGCCAATCCCTGGGACACCTCAGATATAGTCTCTGCAGGCTTTGATCTTGCTCTCCTCATCGGTGATCCTGGCTTGAATCATAATGCTGGAGGAAAGCAAGCTCACACCTGAGAGGGATGAGTGGCTTTTCTGGGAACTGAGCAGTGTGCTTTATGGTTAAAAGCTCCATTTTATCACCAGCTGGACTCTACCAGAATTGTTTTGAACATTTTTGTTTTAGGGAGTGAGAAGAAGATCCTAAATATAGCTTTTAAAGTACCTTTCCTAAACAGCTATTGGCTATTTTTACTTTTATAGGAATCCAGAAATTAGTCTGTGTTAAGTTTGCAAACCTGAGAAAATTGCTGTTTTTATTGTTTTGGAAATATATCTGAGTACCAGTTTGCTTTCACCTCAAGAAACCGCTGTTATTGTTAAGTTGCATCACCTCCCAGCCTTTCTAAGTAAAACATGGAACTTAACCCTCATCATGAAGCCAGTATACAGTAATCCTCCAGTCTTGCTTCAGTCCGGAGCATTAAAAATTATGGCCTCAGGCCTGCTGTCCCAGTTGGTGAGCTCAAGCAGATGCAGCAAAATTTTTCAGCCCAGTCCCAGAACATCTTTTGATATATTTGTACAAGTGTGAGAGAACAAGGTTGAGCAACACTGCAAAGCCTAAATGCCAACTTCCAAGTGTGAAAAAGGTAACACAATGATTCATTGTTGCTCTCATTGTCAGCTCTCTGAGGACCGAGGCGCCAGTGCTCATTTTTCTCTTGTTTGCTGCATCATGAAGTTTAAAGACTCTGAAGCATACAAGTGGCTGCCACCTGCAAGCTGTCACGACATGCAGTGAAATGTTTTATGGTGACTTCATAAAGATCTGCCTCCATAAAAAATGTGGCTGTTTTCAGCACTTTTTTGAAGAGGTTTTGGCTGTTTGTGTTTCCGTGGGATTTCACAATTATTTTTAGCTCTGTCTGTTTCCATGCAAAGCTACTGGAATATTACATTTGCTTTTCTGTGTCACTTGTTTAAAAGGGACAAATATTGAAAAGGTTCGCAGCTGAGCAATAAAAGTACATTCCCTGTGAAGAACATTTTCTTCCATACTGCTACTCTTGAGATTCCTCCTCGCCCTGTGCTGTCCTTGGTGCTCTGCAGTCGTATTTGTTTGGTTTTCTTCATCTGGCTCTGATCTTCGCTTTAGTATTGAGTACGAGCAAAGCGTATCTGCCAGCGCAACGCCTGCCAGTGATCTCATCTCATCCAGGACAGAGCTTGAGATGAGGATCCCGCCGTGTTCAGACCTTATGCTGACCCTTGGTAGATAAGCTGCCTCATTGCTGAGACACAGGCCAGGGCTGTTTACAACCTGAGGTTATCTGGCTGTTCCTCAACGGCTGCTGTTGGGCGGCAGCTCTCCATCTGCTGTTTTCCTGCCGCACCTCATGTATGAGCAAGGCGACCATGTTTCAATATGCCTCAAAGACAGAAAATTACCTCCTAGATCTAAAAAAAAAAAAAAGAAAAAAAGAGAGAAGCAGCGAGAGCCACTTATAGTCATGATTGCCTTATGCTTTAAATGGTAGCAAAGAGGCCTGAGGAGCTGTTTTTGGCAATTTCTGCTCACAGAGAAATCTTCACTGTGAAGATTCTGCCAAGTGTCTGCACCGGTGGATGGATTTGATTATTCCAGACTGCTAGCAAGCTGGAATTTCGGAGAAAAAAAAGTTGCTGAATACCTTTTTGAAAAATGTCAGCTTATATCTTTTTAGAACTGTGCAGTAATGTAATGTGCATATCAAACACACAGTAGGCCCTCTCGGCACAAAGGGACAATTATTTTGACATTTTCAGTGAAGCTGTTACAGTAGCGCAGAACAGATGTACTCTTAAGGCTACTTGTACTTCTGATTGTAATAATCAATAATAAAAATGTAACTCTAACGCTAATAAAGCCACATGAGTAGATGAGTGGCGCTAAGACTGCATAGCAGCCCAATACTTAAGCTATCTTCCTTTATATTCATGCTTCTTTGTAATCAAGAGCACATGTAGGAATGGCAGCTGCTTCAGTAAATACGACTGATCGTTCCACTTAGCTGTCAGATTGGAGATGGATCTGACCTCAGAAAGGCATTAATGCACTAAAATAATGCCCTCAGTGAGTAATATGCAGGCTGAAAAAACAAAGCATGATGTGGTGCTTGCTTGCACCCTAACAATTACCCCATCATTACTCATTTAGTTGCAGTGCAGTCAGAAAGTATTAGGACAGGGTGTTTGGTGGTGTTTACATCCATATTCATCCATATTAGACTTGTAGTCATTTCTACCCTTGGGGACTATAAATAAAAAAGCACTGCAAAACCTACACCATTCATCTAATGTGAAAGTTAACTCCCTAAAATTGAAGGCTTGGGTTCACCAGGAAAAGCCATACTTTTTGACTAACCTAGAAGTATATGGCCATTCAGATTGTCCAGCTTTTGAGATATCCGTCTCAGTGGCCTTGTAGAAAGTGGTTCCAGTCAAAAAAAAAAAAAAAGAGTTCACATAGAGGTCTGCGGACTACACAAAGTAATAGGGACATTGTTTCCACGAATACGTTTGCTATTGGAATTTTAAATATCTTTTTTACAATGCTGTCAGCACCACAAATGAAAATACCAAACAATCTGTGGGACTAGACACAATGTATGCCAATAGATGTAAATTTTAAAAAATGCTTTTTTGTGTGATCTTCAGTGTCATGGAGTACAAATCCTGGTACTCACATTGTAGGTAGGGGTTTGATGCCTTCTGTATGCATCTTGATGTAATCATTAATTCTTGATGGGCAGCATTCTCCAATCACTTTGGGCTATATGTGTAATAATTGGTCTATAGTTTCTCTTTGCATAATCCTTTTTAGAGAGCTGACATGTGCTGATACTAGAAAATACATCATTGGCAAATCCTGATTAGTTGGCACATTTCATCACAGGTTGATACCAAGCATGTAGCTCCTGGTCTTAAAGGTATAAAGCCAATGTGAGAGTTCCTGAACTTTCCTTAAACCTGCATTCTTCCTAATGGCCAGCAGGAGGTGACTCCAGTGGTTACAAAAAGAAGTCCAATTGTATAGAAGTCTGAGAAATTGACCCCACTTTCTCACTTAATTTATTACCTCAGAAAAAAGCTTCCTAATGAGTTTATGGTCTGAATTGCTAGTTTATGGTTATAGTTTATGGTCCAGATTATAGTAAAATGGACGATAAAGCAGGGTTATTGATTGACAAGTCGCTACAACGGCAACAGCTTCGATTATTACCGTAACCATGGCGTAACACCTGATTCACAGAGCATATGCATAGATGGCACTATTTCACAGTGTGGGTAAGTACATTTTGTTTTAATGGTTTTAACCTTGTTTGCAAATTTGCGTTAGCATCATCACCGTTAACCATAGCCTGTAAATGCACCGTGCTAACCGGTGCAGACCAGTGTAGAAGCTAGTGCTAGGGTCAGCTCAACCCTCTTATCTAAATATGGTAATTTATTGATCCAAACCAGTGGGTGACGTCATGCTGAATGTGTCTGTATTTTTTTTTACAGTCTATGATTGAATTGTCAGGCGGACAATGTCCCCCTAAGCACCGCTATAAACATAGACATCCACCATCATAACAGTATAATAATAATAGAAAATCACAAAAAGCATCGTATGTCCCCTTTAAGAGCTGTGAAGCTGTAATAATAAAACTTCAAGGATGAGTTCACATTTATTCAAGTCTTTCTTAAAACAATACGCATGAAAACAGTTATTGGCTGCTCTAATTTTTCCTCTTGACCATACTGGCCTTGAAGAGAACCGTCATAAAATAATTTTAACATACATATGGGGGACAAAATCCACAGTACTCAATCAGTGCAAAAACGTGTTGTAAAGTTCAGATGAGGCCAGTATGAGGCCTCAGCAGTCTGAGTTTTTCAAATAAGGAGCATATCTTCCAGTTTTTCTAGTATGAAATGTCCTCTCTGACATTACAAGCAGTCGCTAATAACCAACATGAGAGTCCTCGCCACAGCATCGTCACAGCAGATGTCACAGATATTGATGTGACCTCAGTATTTAAACAAATAAATGTCAGGGAGAAACGTATGAGTCCTGCAGGAGTGTTTTACTGTATGTTTCATGTGGAAAATGCACGCCAAGCATGACAAGGCGAGCTTTATATGGTGTAATTAATCTCATATGTCAGGAGCTTTTATGAAACACCTAGGATAAGAGCTGCGTAGATGTAACCTCAATATCAATCATCAATGGAAGAACCACCCATCTGCCATGTAAAATACACCAGAAATTAGACTAAATGATTATGCATTTGAAAAATATTCTTGCTTAATATCTCATTTTTATCTGTGAATAAAAGAATGCATTAAGGCTTTGACCTGATCTAATTCCTTTTGATCTGCAGACTGTAACTTTAGCTACTGTGTCAGTCTGACCGAATTTTTCAGAGCAACTCTGGAAAGCTCATTTGAAGAATGTGCTGTTGCCGTTTAGAAGAAGTGGAATCAAAGCCGGTCTCAGACAGAGCAGAAATAGTGTCTTTTGGCCCCCATTCGCTAAACTTAGTAGTCCATCATTCTTCCCCTTGTTTTGAATCGCATAAATCCCAGATCTCAGAGAAGAAGACGAGAAAAATATGTTGATATATGCAGGAAAAGAAGCAGCTGTGTCAAGCAAAGATGAAAAATCTCTTCTAACTGGGTTCTCAGAGATGATATTTTAGTTTCTTATTGGAGTCAGAGGAGACAGAGGATGCAGGATTGTCATTCAACCAGCCAGGTTTCATACAGTTAAGATGATTTAGTGGTGCTGAGAGGTTGGAGGCTGCATTGTTCCTTTGTGGGAGAAGCATGGAGAACACACACAAATACCCACTCACACACCTACAGATTATTTTAACTGCCAAATTGACCATGCATGTGCATATGAGTGTGTGCACACAGAGGTAAAGGAAATAGAAAAAAAAGAGAGGAAGGTGGTTACAGGAGAGAAGAATTGAAGGGGGATGAGGCGGATAGGTGGGTGAGAGGACAAAGTTTAAAACTGGACGGGTTGGAGGAAAGGCGGAGGGACAGAGAGACTTTAAAATCCTCTTAAAATTTCCATGAAACAATAAGATGTTGTTTTCAGTATCTGGGCCAAACAGGAGAAACTCCTTCTACCAGTGGTGCGTGAGAATTCTTGGTTTGGTCAAAGAGAGACTTACACAGGAAGAGATTTTTTTTTACTTATTAGAAGAATAAGGGAAACAATTACGCCATCATCTGTGGGCTGTTTTGGATGGTTGTTGTTAGTGGGCAACAAATAAAATTAGGAAATTTAAGGATTTTCACTCCCACTTCTTCCCTGGGAAAGAGTTTCCCAACACAGGCTTGAAATAAGCATGAACTCTGAAAAGTAAATGACATGTTGTGAGCATGAATAATGTAAAAACCGCATGCATTCCTATACACGAAAGAATACAATAACTTTTCTTTATGTGGCAATTCAGCATTTAAGTATGGACAACTTTAATATATTTCGTTATGGCAAATGGCAAAATGCTTTACAATTTCACTCTCATTTATCTATTCACTCGCACATAGTACCATGCAAGGTATTGGCCTAACCATCGGGAAAATTTGGGCCCAATGACCCCCAATATCATGATAAGTTGACGACCAACTCCCGAGCTCCGAGCCACACTCCCCCCAGTTGACTATTTTGGTCAATTAATGCTTCAAAAAAGACATTTACCATAATGCAACTCAATGGTGGTGGAGCCAGTGGTGACACCTACAGGACAGTGCAGGTACAACGCATAAATCAGGTTTTTATTTTTTCAACATCTAACTTTTGTGTCTTTTCTGTTTTATTTTCTTACCCTTAATCTTTTCATTTCTAAATTATGTATAGTAAGTAGTAAGATAGGTGTATAGTGTGCAGAACAGAACGCAGCATACAAAGCATGTGAAGAAAATGCCGGTCTTATCTTCACTACCCGATGATGACCTTGCATTTAGGAGAGCTTGCAAAATTCAGTGTGGGGACTGCTGCACTTGTATTACGTGTTTGTGTTCGTGCACAGAGCAAAGACATTTCAGTAGTTGCAACTTGTGGCGTCGGGTGTTACAGTTGTCTTTTAGGAACCAGTAATTTAAGAAACTGTATCACTGTACCGAGACAGCCACAGTAAAGTGACTCCATGATGACTGTCATTTCCTGAATAGTATCCATTTTTGAAAACATTCATTCATGGTAATTTACCAAAAGAATCCAACATACCATTTTCACCACACAGACTGTCCGTTATCTTTGGATACTACCAGCTGTATAATGCAAAGCATGAATAGAAACACCAAAACTCACAAAAATATTAAAAAATATTGATTGAAGATGATCAGTTACTATAAAATGTGTCTCAAACTATCAACCTCAAAAAAGAGCACATTTTTTGTTCTTTAGTTCTGGGGTTTTTTCTTTCTTTTTTTTTCTCTTTCAAAAGCTAGACATCTAATTTTGGAAATGAACATGTTAGTTGTCAAATTTGTTTGAAATAGTGAGTTGATGGAAAGTTCCCACTGTCCAGTTTGCAGACAAGAGTTTATATAAAGTCTTTATCTGCAAGACTAAACACTGCACTTGATGATTACAATGATATTTCACTATTATTAATACTATATTTCCTCAACATCTTAAAATTATCATAGAGATCTGTATTTCATGAATTTAAAATATGTTCCTCTTTCTCTTAAATGTCTTACTTTTCTCAGAAACAGGACATCAGGAGTCAGGTCTAATTTTACTGTAACCTCTAAATGTTATTCTTCTGTCTTCTTGTGGACCTGTTTATGCGTGAGGCCATTTTCTGCCCGTGGCCGTGCCCACCTCAGGGGCCCCATTATAAACAAAGCTGTAGTCCTGCCTGGCGTCTAGGGGGCCAGCTGCACTGTGAGCGCCAGGGTCTGTCCTCGCCTGATTGTCAGCTTCTCTTAACTGTCCCTAACACCCTGACAGTCCCCTACAACTGCACACACTCACACATGCACACGCACATTAACACTTGGCTGCATGTGCTGAAGCTCCTAGCCACCTGTGCACTTAGATACACCCGCACACGTACACTACGGCTATTACGACTTCTGAGGGTCAGGTTGCACCCTAACGTGCACCCTGAGTCCAGGTGGAGTACTGTAATGTGTGTCCCAACATTACCACAACAATATACTCCCACCAACACACACACACACACATGCACACACAGCCCTCCTACATATGTGCCCTCCACATTCCTTTGCGTTTCACTTTCTCTAAAAAATGCATTTCCACACACCCCAATGATAACCGAACCTCGCCACTGTCTGGAGCGCACAATTGCACAAGCAATGCAGAGGTCAAAGGTCGGTCCAGTGAGAGGGCCAGCTGAGTGGCCTGCAACGAGACAGACTCCACGGGTTTGTGCATGTGTGCAAGTCTGCTAACTCGGGCTAAGCCTCTGCAACACCATGTGTATTTTTGTACATTAGCGAGAGCGCCTTTACCCTATTTTTGCACGGCTGTGACAGTGTTTGTATCTAAACCCTCCTCTGCCAGTAACCCAGTCCACAGTTTATAACTCAGGCATCCGTGTGTCTATTCACACATCACCCAGGGGCCACAGTGAGAGTATGAAAACGACATTAAGCCACGCAGATCACCTTTCACCCCTCTCTTGCCTCTTTTGAGCAGTGCTGCAGGCTTTGGGAGCTCCACAACACCGAAACCCTATCGCTTTGCCGTTGTTTTGGGGACAATGCATGCTAGTTAAGTATGGGGCAAAAAAGGTGTACAATATCTCACGTATGTGTGCCCCACGGTGCCTGTTCTACAGCTGAAAGACATGGTCACAAAATGGCTCGAAAGATGTCGGACATCAGGAACACGGTGAAACGCTGTAAATCTTCCGAAGCATGAATGTAAAGAGAAATGTGGAAGAAAATAGCTTTAAACTACCTAAACCTAAAACTTCAAGTCAATATAAATGGATTCATGTGAGGTCATTGATCCATTTGCTCCATTATTAACCCCTCAATTAGAGATAGGAGTCATATTGTTTTGATATTGACTGAAATACAGTGTCTGTATCACCAAGTATCAAACCAGGACCAAACCAAGAATCATAGTACAGACAGCCAACACCAAATGTGTTATTGTATCAGCAACTAATCTGCCAACTGATCTATATGTCGTTCTTTGTGGCAATGCCATCATAACTGTGGTGACAGAGTCGAGCTGGACACATTTTCACTGGCGTTGAAAGCAGAGAGCAGTTGCCCCTCTGACAGGTGAACATTGTCGTTGTGTATGTGAATGTTATTCAGTCTCAAAACACTGGTGTGAAATGAATCCCCCAGCCAGCGTTAGTTGAAAGCTTAAACAATTGAACTCACAATCAAGGATTTCTTTTCAACAGATGAAAAGCATCATTTAAATTCAAGAAACTTTGGAATTTCAACCAGGAAACATGCAGAGAGTATCGAGCCAGCAAGATATCTGCAGGCTGGCACGCTGTAGGCAGTTGTCACGGTTTAGCTCTGGCAATGTGTGGACATGCCGTTCAGTCTTAAGCTGAGCTGCTAAATAAAGTGAAATTGATTTCATGTAGCAGGATTGTGGATTCTGCTTTCTGTTATGTCCAAAGGTTGAAGCAGCTTCTATCTGCACACACCAGCATGTGTGGTTTTGGTGACCTGCGAGAGGGCAAACCATCTATTAAAACTGGATTTATTTTCAATGAAAGTACAAGATAAGTCTACAGTAAAAAAATTCAAACAATGCATTGTGAAAATTGGATGTGTATTTCTGACCGTTACCAGCCAGTGTAAGCGGCTGTTTCATTTGTGGTTATCTCTATTTCTATCAATAGAGGGTTAGGTTAAGGTTAGGGTTAAAGGTTTAAATGTGTCATAAATTACTTAATACTCCTTTGATTTAAAAAGTATTTCTTAAAGATTTTATTTTCTTGAAAAACTGCCTCCACAGAGTCAACATGACGTCCTCTCATACTGTCTGTCTCTATGCCAAGAAACCGCTAAGGATAACAGCAGCGGAGCTTCAAACAAATCTTGTCAAAATAACCTTTCCACTGTCCAATTTCATTCTCTTGATCCTCAGGAATACCTTCTCAGAGACAGAGGAATGCCTCGGAGACCTTACTAGCTCTCCCTCCCATCGTCCTGCTGCACTTTAACAAACACCCCAAAAGTCCTGTTTGTTTGCTCTGAAAATAATCAGACCGTGGGGCCTTGTTTTTTGAGCTGCGTGGCATAATCTCAGCAGTATTTCGTGGAGCGATGACGTCTCTCTCTGTGCTTTCGTTTTGGCAGATAACTCATGTTTCTCTTAATGTGTGCTCAGTGTTGGCCGCCCTGTTCAGAAAGTGCAGACAGGATTTATGTGGGATCATATTTTAAGATGAATTGTAAAGGTGTGCTTACGCATACAAATACGCTCAGATTCAAACATCAAAGACAGTCAGTCCATCATGCTTGAAGAAGAGATGTTTATTCTGCTTTAGCTCTCATTTGTCAAAACCTCCGTCTCGTCCTGTATGTCCGTATCTTCGTCCGGTTCCAAATCGATTTCAGTCACAAACTGTCATTTCTTATCCGGTCTGCATTATTACTCCTCTCTTTTAAACCAAGTAATTCATTGCAGATCAGTTCGCTGCACCATATCACAGCTGTGCATTCTGGCGTAAAATACTTCCAACCTTTCTGCCAGCTTTCAATATCCTCCATGTTTTCCCTGCGTTTGCCTCCACCATTGTCTCTCTAACTGCAGCCACTGGCCTTCAGGACATTTTATTTGACTATGTTTTGTTTTCTGTATGCTTGTCGGATTGCCAGGTTCCTTTAGCTTTCCTCCTCGTGTGGTCTCAGTCATCTCAGCTATGTTACGTTACAAAAAAAAAAAAAAAAAAAACCTTTCCTGATTTATTACCCCCCCATTGTTCTCATCATCAAAGCTTGGCTTTGATATCTACACTAAACAAATGATGCAGCATGTTTTACACAAACCACAAATAATGGCCTTATGACCCAGGCAGTGGTTTAGGTAGAGGCAGAGAAAGATCACGAGTCTGTAAATGATTACAACTAACTGTGTTTGATGCATAGGATCTGTTATTAATTCACAAATAAAGGTCACAGCTGAAGTCATGAACATCTCTGTGAGCAAAACTAAGCATTCAGTGCTACAACTGTAAGCAGTAATAACACTGTGAAGCATCCACCAGTAATCATTGTACCTGTAACCTCTCCATCCCCTCCAGTGAAGAGGTCATCATCCACTGAAGCTGAGAAAACAGAAAGCTCAGGTCCGGTCAAGCAGCTAGGTCAAGGACCTTAAGAGCCACAAGAGGCCTGCCACCCTTTGGGTCATTAATAATTAATGAAACCTGAGGCTGGGACAGGAGGCCATGACTAAACACAAAATGAGCCGGAGCAGTGAGAGAGCAGGGCTGGGCAGAAAAGGGGGAAGGGGGGGTGGGTGGGGTACTGATAGAGAAAAGGCCCTGTGAATCCAGCTCTGGCTACAGTCTGTGCTTTCACTGTATGCTCCAAAGGGTCCAGACACAACAACCTTCACAAGCCAGCGACATTTGAAAACCAAAGAGGAGAGCTGGATTGACAGATTTTGGTTCTAAACTCAGGAGATGAGATGGAAGCAGAGAAAGAGTAGTGTAGGGGAAAGAGAGAGAAATTAGTAGGGTTTAGTTTGTGGAATGTAAACCAGCATAAAAGTCTCCTCGCTGTTTCCCATGAAACTCGCTCTAGAGGTACTATCACGCCGAGACCTCCATTACGAGCACAGCCTGATGAAAGAGTAGCTAAGGGGGGCTTAGGAGGTTTGGCTCTTAACCCTCCCCCATTGGGCCAGATATGAAAGGAGATAGTTCAACATGATATTGTATAGCGAGTAGTTTTTAGGAAAGCATTCTGTTTGGATACAGTGATTCATTCCTCCTGATGATTCCCATAAAGTGTCACTGTGCCTTATCTATTTTTTTGTGTCTTTTCCTGCTTGCTTATTCTTGTAGAAATTTACTACTTTAAGTACTTTAAAGTTTTTCGATGTTGAACATGACCGCATTGGTGTTCCTGACATTTCTTGGCTGCGTCTGATGTCATATCGCTTGCATGCCTGTAACCACAACAAAAAGCACTCTCACCACTAGAATTCCCACTTTATATTTAGTTATTCCTGAAGCATGGCGTACAGAGTTTATTTTCTTTCTCACTGATGTTTGTGGTTTCCTTTGTAGAGTTCATCAGATGACTGCGACCCACATGAGGGAATCCATGAAGGAAAAGAGGGCAAGTATCGCCTGCAGGTGACTCAGTTTGTCCAAAGGTTGGAGTACTGGCACAAGGAGCTAACAAACACCTTGGTTACCTCTATCACCGTGGTGCCGGTCCATGGCCGCGCCGTGGCGTACCTGGGCACTGCTGACGGACGCCACATACAGGTACAGACTTTCTGTTTTTATGTCCTTTTAAAAAGACTGACAGGAACTTAATTTGCATGGGAAATACCAGCTGTTAAGCATAAACAGAGACCCCGAGGCCGCCTTTCCCCTCTCTCATTGTTCATGTAAATGTGATAGGATGTTTGTACGTGAGGAGTGAAAGCTCCCTGTTGGAGAAAACACAGTATGAGCTGCAGGTGCCTCTGCTAGAGGCAGGTTGAGGGAAAGTATGACTAAGCACTGGGACCTTTATATTTGCACAATTTGCTTACCTTTGACCTGTGCTCAGCGAGTCTCCAAAAAAACCCACGTTCCAGTCTGCCATCTGAGCAAACAAAGTCCATTTAGCCTTTATCAGTGCACAGACCAACAGTAGATTTCACCGTCCCAAATGTTTGCCGCTTTCAGGCTTTCAGACCTGATCTGTCAGTATAGTACTAGTTTAAAGGGAATAAAGTTGTGTAAGATAGGACGTTAACTAGAGACTCCTAGTATTAACATTTGTCTTGTTTGAGGACAGTTTGAAGACACAAACATCATGAATCAGGCTCGTTAACTTTTTGTTAACAGTGCAGGAAACCTGATCAGTCACAGATGAATTACTCACAGGAGTTTATTAGTTCTGTATGTTTTAAATGATGTGGAGCAATGACTAGGATGTTTTTGTCCCATTTACATATAAATTTACATCGATTCAGCCATGATGAATATACAGGTATTTGTCAAGTCAAGGCAATTTTATTTATATAGTGCCAAATCACAGCAGAAACTGTCTCAGGGCACTTTTCACATACTGTAGAGCAAGACCACTCTACTACTTTACTCTTTAATTTGCAGAGACCCAACATTCCTCCATGAGCAAACACTTGACGAAAGTGGCAAGTTAAAACTCTCCTTTAACGGGAAGAAACTTGAGCAGAACCTGGCTCGATAACAATAGAAACATGACTAATAATAATTCCGGTACAGGGAGCGAAAGTGACTTTTAAAAATAGCAGCGGTGACGGGTGTCAAAGCCGGACTGCAGTCGGTCTGCAGCCGAAGGTGTCCTGCAAGGCAAGAAAGCGCAAAACTCTACAGGGAAGATGCCAAGCTAGTAACATGGTACGTTAATGTGTACAGATGGAGAGGGAGAGGAGGAAAGAGGAGCTAAGTGCGTCATTGGAAGTCCTCTGGAAGTCTAGATCTATAGTGGCATAACTAGGGGCTGGTCCAAGGCAAACCTGGGTTGGCTCTAACACTAAGCTTTATCTAACTTTCTAGACTGGGATATACCATAGTCAACTATTTTATAATTTGTAGTACCAGTGCACCTGCAGTTCACATGTGGATTTGGCCTTTTTTGCAGCATTGCTGTTGTTTCGTTATTGTTTTGAAGAGTCGTCCAAAAAGCTGATCAGAGGAAAATATATGATTTTGGCATTCACCTTAATTAACTCAGTATGACTATCCCGTGTAGCTGCGTCTCTGATTCACTTGAAGATCCTTTTCATGTGGTGTTTAAGATATGTTGTCCATCCCTTCCAACAATACAACTGCATGCATGCGATGGTTCCAGCTGCAGAGTGAAGTTCAGAGAGTGACGATCGCATTTGTGCATCAGTTCACTGCAGAGGGCTAAGAGTGCTGTAAGTGGAATGAAACCCATGAAGTGAAAGTTGAATTACCTCACGTGTTTTTGAAACACAAGAATGAAAAGACATGCGTGGAAAGAAAAAAAAACAAAAAGAAAAAAAAACAAGAGAGACGGCCCGACAGCTGCACGGAAAGAGAGGGAGGGTAGAGACGGTGGTAGAGGGGCGCAAGGGGGCTTACAAGCCGAACGGCACGTTAATGGTGAACGGCGGGCTTCGCTGACACGTTCCCTCGCACGGCATTTTCTACTCGCTGAAAGTCCTGTGCAGCTGTTGCTGTGTGTTTCTCCACTGTATCCCTCCACCTCCTCCTCCTCTTCCTCCTCCTCCCCCTCCTCCTCCCAGGCCCTACTTCAGTTCTTTTTTGTTTTTTTGTGGTTGGCTAAATTGGCTGTAGTTCATAGTTTTAGCTGAGGGGTTTTAGAAGTTCTGAAGAGGAGACCAGCTGTCCTGCACTGCAGAACTCTTCATCTCATCAAGTAATTTCTGTCTCACAACCCTTATTTCAATCAGTTTCTTATACAAATCAGCTCATTTCAAGGATTTTCTGGGGGTAAAAGGAAGTCTGCATCTTGAAATAAGAAAGCCTTCAGACTTGTGTGTGTTTATCTTAAATAGAAACCAGTTCAAATATAATCGAAATACCCTTGTGGATTATTTTTTCAATTCTGCAAAAGAAAAAGAAAATAAGACGTTTAAAACTCAGTGACAGTGAGATAAAAGGCTTGATAAGAGGGGGATTTCTGCAGTGTGTGTGGGAGGGAGATAAAAAACGAACATTATTTAAACTTTTATAGCTGCCAGTCATCTGCTAAAGTAGATAATGATATTGCTAACCTTAATAATGTGATCTTTATAGCAGCATTACTGCCTTGACATCGCAGGTTTCTGTTTCATTATACAGGTAAAACGTTTAAATGGAGTTGATGGAGCCAGAAAGAAAGGTAAAAGAAAGAGAGACGGTGGAGAAAGAGGTAGATATAAAAAGTAATAAAGATGGAGAGAAACAGACAAAATAAGAAGTAAGAGACTGAAATCATGGGAAACAACTGAACTGCAATGCAAGAGCAGGATAATAGAAAGGTAGACGAGGACCTAGAGAGGAAAAAGTAAAGGAGAAAAGAAGAATTGGTGAAGAGATTGTTTTTCATTCTCTTTTACTGTGACATCCGGCTTCTCATTCATGCATTTACCTATTTATTCTGCTCTGTATAACGGTCTCGCGTCTTTGGGCGTGAGGATTTCCCCACCGTGAAATGGATTGATTTCAGCTAAAATAAACCTGATCAAATGTTGAATGTAGAGCTTACATTGCTGTGACTGTGCTCTCCTGTACGATAGCCAGGCTCTACTGTGCGAATTCACAAACTATGAATATGCAAATATTTTTCATTTCCAAAAGTTTAACAGCTGGATACAAGATGTCTCCTACTTTACTGAAGGTCCTTTCTTAGTGTACGTGTACTGGAAGCTGTAAGTCTCCACATCACACACATTGTGTAATTTGCACACTGGACCACAATTGGCTCCAAACTTGTTGAAGTGTCACAAATCATGCTGGTTGGTACACGTTTTAAACTCAGATTAAAGGTGAGCACGAGGAAACTTTCCCCTTTTTTAGCAGACGTATGTGAAAACAAAAATCTGCACATACATCAAGTCTGCTCAGTGAAGCTCAGACATCCAGTTGAAGTGAAAATAAGCAAAACATGTTATTGAAGGGAGAGGGACTTTTAAATACTTTGCTCAAAGACATCCAGGTTAGACTACGGTGTCTCATTCCTTGATTTTCATAGTCTGACATTTGAACTGGCGACCCTCCGGCCACCTGCTCTCTCCCAGTCCAAAGCCGAGCAACAACAAGAACCAGTGAGAGGTGGTCGTCAGTTCATTGTTTACTTCAGTAAAAAAGAAGCTGTCAACTTTTCATGCATTTTAGTTTCCTGGTTGTTTCCAGCGGACGAGGCAAGAGGCGACATGGAGTAGAAGCAGTGAAAGAAACAGAGCGTTGTTTCCCCCAGCGGACTCCATTCTGGCTCAGGATGTGTTTCCCTCAGTTTCAGTCGGACCACTGTGGGAATAACAGTTTATAGAGCTAAACTTCCCCCTGCCTGCTTAATACAATAAGCTGTAATTTACACCGCTATTACCTCCAGAGAGATGCCTGTTGTATGGCTTCGTCCCCGGAGGAAAGCCACCCATTATACTCACTGTTACAAAGCTAACGTTGATCATGAGGCTCAAACAGTGGGAGGAATGGGGCTTGAAAACAAGGCGTTTCTGAGGAGGGGGGGGGGCGAGGAGAGGTCGAGCATCATTTTAGAGTGTTTTAGGTATTTACTGAGCCGTCTGATACAGGGTGACTAACATTAAGAAAATGAAAGAAATCTTGTAGTGCATTGTGCAGAGTTGTTTTTTTTGTGTGTGTGTCAAGTACAATTAATCACATGCACACAAATAGCTTCACTCTGATCCCTGCAGAGTCTTGTCAGTGTGTTACAGCCTCCCAGGTGTGTGATTGTGTGTGTGTGATTTGTGTTACTGACAACACAATAATGCAGTGCTTTGATTTGGGACGATGCATCACACTGCAGCTCCATCCTCGGACTGAATGGATGAATGAATGAATGAATGAATGAATGGTCAAGTCATGGCAACATTTATTTGTATAGTATATTTAAAACAACTACAGTTAACTACAATGCTGCACTGGCTTAAAAAAAAACCCACATAGGAATAAAAGGAAAGTGGGTAAGAAAGTGTGCGTGTGCATGTGTGTGTGTGTGTGTGATAAGGGGGAATGCTGTAATATCGAGAGCTTCATGTAACTGGAGCAACCACACACCCCATTAGAGACCCTGTTCTTTTCTGTTTGCTCCCAGGCCTGTAATTGCAGCGTAACCACAAATGATAAATACTGTTCCAGGTGTTCTGTGTGTGTGTGTGTGTGTGTGTGTGTGTGTGTGTGTGTGTGTGTGTGTGTGTGTGTGTGTGTGTGTGTGTGTGTGTGTGTGTGTGTGTGTGTGTGTGTGTGTGTGTGTGTGTGTGTGTGTGTGTGTGTGTGTGTGTGTGTGTGTGTGTGTGTGTGTGTGTGTGTGTGTGTGTGTGTGTGTGTGTGTGACAGAGAGGAACAGGGAGGGAAATACCGAGAAATTTAATGTGGTGTGTTCTGTGTACATGCATGGGCATCTGCATTTATGTTTTACTGTGTGTGTGTGTCTTAGTGTTTGTTAGAAAGAGTGTGTGTGATTCCTGTATGTGAGAAAATAGTCTGCAGAGCGTGTATAAGTAATTGAGGAAATTTCAATGTGATTATAAGTAAGTGTGTTGACGTTTGCATGTTAGCGAACTTCTGTGCGTGTGTTTCTGTCGTGTGTGTGTGTGTGTGTGTGTGTGTTTCTGAAACGCTTCCCAACATGTCAGAGTACATGTTTCCGCCAGCGGCTGCACCCTGTTCTTTTTATCTGAATCGACACCCCACGCCACATTATTACTCATCATTACCCCTCACACTCTTCATTATGAGAACTGGAATCAAACGTTATTTAACGCAGATGGTTTCACTTCTGCACAGCGGTAGGAAGCGAAGACTTGTCCTTCATATTTATGTACAGTCAAATGACTAATGTTTTTACGGATCACATGCAGTTGATGTTGATATTAGCATAATTTAACTCTACTAAAGATAACAAAAGGGGGATTTCCTAAAATGTCAAATATGAAACTTTGTATTCCAGGAATAAATAGGAACATTTTCGAATTAGAAAACATGCAATTAAGAATATTATTTATGGTAACTGTAAAAAGCAAGTTCATTGATTGCTGTTGAGGACATCACTGCAGCAGTTTGAAATATATTCACATTAAATTTGTTGTTTGAAAATGTGGCCAAATTCCCTGTTAAGTGACACGTAATTAGTGCTTCCTCTAAGCCAATCTCTTTGAAACCAATCTTTGACATGGTTGACATCCTTTGGAGACAGATTTTCTAGACCATGACACATTACTGGTAAGAAGACACAATGTAATGAAAATATCTCAATACAACACTGATCCACACAATGGATCCAGTAAAAAAAAAAAAAAAGACGCCAGGCTCCAGTGAAAAGGTTATCCAGGGAAAAATGACACATTCTGGATCATTTTCCCTTCACAAATCCCAGTCAAGGTGTGTTGGCACAGCACCAAAAGAACGTCTGCTTCCTTTTTCATCCTCAAGGGCCGATTTGGTTTCAGGTGATGTTGTTGTGGATCTATTGTAGTGTATTCCAAGGCTCCATATAATCTTTCCTGCTGACTTAATTCATGGTGTGTGTATCAGTATACACAGCATTGTGAAACATTCCTAATAAACATAGCAACAATGAAAAATAGTGATGGCATATGAAGAAAATCCAACCCTTCGTGTCTTTGTGTCCTCGGCTGACCTGTGTTGCTGGTTGCTGTCAAAAAAAAATCTCCAAAAAGCATCTTGCCAGGCGTGTTTCTGGCTTATGTTTCTCTGACTTGATTGAATTATTCTTCGTCTTTTGCAACAGATGCTGCACTTTTCATTTTTGTGGTCCTGTTAAGTCAAAGTTGGCTGCATCCAAATCACGCAAGCATGAGACTGCGGAGAGAGAAATATTGATTTACTATAAAGTATCGATCTTATGTTGTCAAAAACAAAGGAGTGACTGCAGTAGGCCATAAGATGAAGAATAAAGACGTTTCTATGCTATCTGTTAGTGTGGCAAGTAAAGTATCACACAAAATAGTATTGTAGCATTTTAAATGGTGTCTAATTACCATTTTTCTTAATGTCTCTGTTAGCAATCATCTCTACTTGGCTGGCTCTTTATTCTATTGTCCTCTCAGTTGTAGTTGCTGTTTTTTGAAAACCAACCATCATTACTTCTTCCAGGTGCTTTTCTCCCGATTTGCCACCCCCCACGTCAACCTTCGCCTGGACTCGAGGCCCGTGTCCTCCAGCGTGGTGCTGCCGAATGACGATCACTCAGATGGAGCTCTGCTTTTGGCCACAGGAAACAAGGTGGGCTCAGAGCCACAGACTTTATGGATGCTCCTTTAGTTCATTGTTGGCTCTTTCCTCAGCAATATTGAAAGAGGTTTTTGGAAAAGTTGTGCCATCTACATAAGTAGATTTAGATTGCCGTGTGTTTATCTCTGAGCTATCACAAGAAGATAGTTCTTTCAAATTTCTTGCATTAGTGAAATCATTCCAAAAAGTCTTTTAGTGCAGTGAAAATGGAGCCGATCCAATAGATAAAAGAGAATATTCTTCCTAGAGTCTTACCTTCAGGGTTGTTTTGGTTTCCTCTTGTCATCCACTTCTATCAAAGGGGAAAACGCAATACACAGGATCACAGCATTAAAGCAACATTACGTGCATGAAAGCAACAAAATGTAGTGAAGTCACGACTGCAAAGACCCCAATCTCTTTTTTTTTTACATTCTACAAGTCACATTAAGCTTCATTTCCTTAATCTTGTCTCCCTCCTAGATCACTAAGGTCCCTCTTATTGGACCCGGCTGCAGTCAGCTGACTTCATGTACTTCCTGTTTGCTGTCGTCGCGGGTGACAGAATGCGGCTGGTGTGACGGACGCTGCACCAGAGCCGACCAGTGTCCCTCGTCCTCCGTGTGGACCCAGGACTACTGCACACCTGTCATCACTAAGGTAACAACAGCGGCTTGTCACCATGGTGATGATCAGGTCACAAAGCTTACTGTTACATTTTGCAAGCCAAATATGAGAACTATTACTCATCATTTTCTACTCGTGTGTTTAAACTTATCAATTCTTCATTTCTCGGTTCACTGCTGTTTCAACACTGTGCAAATAACTTGAACCTAAAAGCAAACTTAAGTAACATTTCAGCTTCCTGCTGACTCAGGTTTTCTAGGACACCTACGACGTGAGCAAACAGAGGGTTTAAACTTTGTTCGAATGCTTTCTGACTCCTCTCCCTCCATCCTCGCCTCTGAAAACAGCTCATGTAACCTGTGTGTTGAACCCGTGATCTGTATGTGTTTGGACTGTATTTGTCTCTGCTACACTGTGGCGTTTGTAAAGGTCATTGTCCTTCCTGAAATAGCAGAGTTTTTACAGCATCACTGTGCTGTTTTAACACCTCTGTAAGACTTTACTGAAATCAATGTGGGTGGTGTTCATTCTTTGTGACTTTAATGCTGCACCTCATGCTGTTAGACTGTCTTTATATATAAAAAAAAAACAACAAGCTACTACCGCTGTCTTAAATGCAACAAAAAAGGCTGCAAGAACCTGTAAAACACATCTTCATCTGGAAGTGTTTAAAGAGGCAGAATGTTGAAAAAAACTGTAACTCACTAAACTTTCACAACACTTATCAATGGTGCGTTATCGTCCAAGGATCTCAGTTTATTTGTCTTTCAGCTAGTGTGAGAGCGCCTTTTACTCTCATCTACATTACTTCCTTTGCAGTGGAAGTGATTAGAAATTAGATATAACATCAATTAAATGCCAAAATACAAGTGGAATACAATTATATTCAGTTATAAATAAAGAAGAGAAATTGCATTAGGAAACAGCAGCACAGCAGAAATTCAACTCCACCAGCTGATAAAATATACTGATTATGGTAGCTGTCCATTCTATGTAAGCATTTAAATGTGCCGTGGACAATATTTTAGCTTTATTAACATCATACATCATTACCTCATTCACTGAGAAGCATTAATTAATATAAACAGATGACACCATTGCTGACTGGATAGACTCTGTACTGTTTTATATGCTTTTTTGTACATTATTGGGATTCTTTACAGCACAAAACAGGAAGTATGTGTGTGTGTGAACTGTAGTTGCAGAGATCCTTGCAGTGGGTGATGTTGCAAAGAGTGAACTGCTGAGAGAAAAGTCAAGTCCTTATTGTTCATTCTGTCAGTAAAGACAATGAGAAAAACAAATGGGACAAAGAAAGAGGGAAAAGGGAAAAAATATGGAGTGCGTCTTTTGCTTAATGAAACAAAAGTGTTGTTTTTTAGTCACGCTCACAAAGGCGTTCTTTGGAGTTAACCACCACAATAACTGCAAACAAGAGGGAAAAAATCCAAGGCATGCTGAGTCTTGAGGTATAATAATAAAAAGCATTCAATATTACATGGCTGAAACCAAAGCGTTTTAGCTGGAAGCCTCTCTCTCTCTCTCTCTCTCTCTCTCTCTCTCTCTCTCTCTCTCTCTCTCTCTCTCTCTCTCTCTCTCTCTCTCTCTCTCTCTCTCTCTCTCTCTCTCTCTCTCTCTCTCTCTCTCTCTCTCTCTCTCTCAGGGTGTTGGTTATAATAAGGTTTTTATTTTTATACCTCAAGACTCAAGACTGCCTGGGATTTTTTTTCCTCTTGAGATTCAAAACATCTTTTTAAAATGAGAGAGAAAGCTGCATCATCCTCTTTTGAAACAAAGACTTAATGACAGTCACTGGTGCTTCTATCTATATATTTATAATCAGACTGATGAGTAAATGTTATGTTGCATGCTTTAGGTTTCGCCGACTTCCGGACCAATACGAGGCAATACAGTAGTGACCATTTGCGGGCGCAACTTTGGCTTCGACAAGACGGAGAACTTCAAGGCGTCTCTGGTGACGGTGGAGGTGGCCAGAGCTCCCTGCAAACTGCCCAGACAAGACAGCATCAACAGGTGTGTACTTGTGTGTGTAATGCTTCAGGGTGCACGCAGCTTCCAGTACCAGTTATAGCAAAAGGCGTTCCAGGTCTGGGTGTGTGTTTTCCTAGTGTCTGTATGCCAGTGTGCACATTATGCAATTTTTTGAAAAGAGCACTGTTCCTGCACTGTATCTGAAAAGCCACCTTTGAGAGACTCTGTGTGTGTGTGTGTGTGTGTGTGTGTGTGTTAAGTGGTGAGTGTTTACCAGATAAAGGCACCCATACGTTGGCATCCTATAAGGCGCAGAGCACGTTTAATAGGGCTTATTGTGTTGAAGGAAGAATGTTAAGAAGCACCACCCCCTCCTCCCAACCCCCCCTGAATACTGCAGGCTGCTTGCATTCAACACATGACTCCCCTAACTGAAAAATTGCTGGGAAAAATCGCTGCATCCAGACTTTTCCAATCGCCCAAATCCACTGGGGTTATGTCCCATTCAAAAGCCCCTTTTGCTACAAACAACCTCCTTTACAAATTGGAAAGAAAAAAAAAACAACACTGCCCACCCAATCCCAGTTGAAGATTGCCTCTTTGTGCATTCCTCCAGGATAGGACATGATCATTGAATTAGAATAAATGCTGGGTGGCTCTGGTAGGGTATAATGACTGTTCTGTGTGTTGTTTCTTTGGGGGGGTTTGTGTTTAGGTGGACTGAGATGCAGTGTTCCCCAGTGTTCAGTGGGAACTTCACCCCATCAGGACACACGGTGAAAGTCACCAGTGGCCACAAGGTAGCCAAGATCGAAGGCTTCACCTTTGTGGTAAGAATTTAGTTTTTTTCCTTTTTTTTAAAGCAAGATTTGGTCTAATATGAGGTACAAAAGAAACCTAAAATGACCTACATACATGTAAAAGATGTGCACACTTATGCTGACAGTATAAAACAAGAACCGGTATCTAAACATGAGATAGATTTGGTCAAAGTGTCCGCTGGTCTCTGTTTCCAGGACCCCGTGATCACTGAAATCTTCCCGTTATTCGGGCCAAAATCCGGGAACACCATGCTGACCATCAGAGGAGCCTTCCTGGATACTGGAAACAAGCAAGAAGTGCATGTGGGGAAGGCCATCTGTAAGATCCAGAGGTCAGTTCACTCCATTTTTCATTAATATGTCTCTGCCTAAGGCTAGAACACAAAAAGTCAGAAGGCACTTCATCTATTTTTGCTCTGTTTCCTCTCTTTTCTCTCTCACTTTTTCACTCTTTCTTGCCTCAAAAACTATGTTTGAAACACAACCACCCCCACTTTCTTTCTGTATTTGTTCCTTAGAAAGACATCTGTGAATGTTGAATCACAGTTGAAGCATAAGACTTGTTTTTGTCATTCAGAAATATGCCTCAAAATTATGATACATTAAGGAAATAGTGCTTATTAAGGGCTGCAAAAAAAAAAATCAGTCTTTATTTTTGTCTCTTGTGACCCTTTTCATCATTCTTACGTTTCCTTTTCCCGCTCAAGCAGCGATCATATGCTGTATTAATGTCAGAAAAATGCATGAATAGAGACTTGAACAATGGCTCCCACTGTACACACTAACACTAAAATATCTATCATTCTCCTCATGACCCCTCGCCCTCATTTTAACCTCTCTACCATCAGCTTGACTTCCAACATGCTGACCTGTAAGACGCCTCCGAACGCCGTTCCCTCCAAGCAACCTGTGAAGCTGACGGTGGACTCGGTGGAGCGCCACGCCCCGGTCCTCTTCACCTACAACCAAGACCCCATCATCAACGGCATCCAACCCTCACGCTCCTTCATCAGGTTAGAGTCACATTTATTCTGAAGAAAAAAGAGGTTTTCAGTCTACATGTCAACAAGTTCAGTCTCTATAAAGTATTATTCTCTACATCTGTGTGTGTTGACCAGCACTGAACTGCTTATACAGTACTTTTTAGGTTTTAAGGAATGGTTTGAATATCACTCTTTGTCAATGTCACTGACTATTTCCTTCAAATGTTGGGGTCTTGGGTATATTTCTTCACCTCACAGGAGGTACAAGACGGAGAAAGCGAAGGCAAAAAAAAAGTGACAGAGTATCTGTAAATGAGCCGAGACAGATTAATGTTTTAGCTTTACAGCAAGAGGAAACGTGTGGGAGGTGACGAGTGGCTAAACTGATAATGCTAACAGCAGGTCTCTCCCTGTGGGGATCTACCATGACGCTGTCTGATGCTAACGCTAATATCCGCTCCCCCCCCCTCATTGTAGCGGAGGCTGCACGGTGTCGGCTCACGGCTTCTTCCTCCAGTCTGGCCTCCAACCCCAGATGGTCCTCACCACCGCTCAGGATGCGGAGGTCTTCCACGTGGTGAGTACAAGCAGCGGTGTTCATATCCCAAAATGAGATATCCATCACATGGAGAAAAAAAAAGAAGTAGCGCTCACACTGACAGAACGATTTGTCTTACAGAGTTAAAACATTTTATGCGAACTCTGCACAATCTGAATTCAATTTAAGCTCTGATGGAGCGAATGATGAACTATCTACAGAACAGATCCTTTCCAGATCCTTAAGTTTAGGAACTTAACCTGCAACCTATGAATATTTTTGAGGGACTTTCCATGTGTTTTCCCTCCAAAAAACCTAGTGCAGGTTTTGTTCCTGCTGCCCAAAACGGTCCTTTTACTGAGGCGGTAGGGCAGATGCTGCAGTACTGTGCAAGGATGATTCATCAACTACAAGTCTCATGATATTTATATAGAGAGAGCAAGTGTTAATCATTTGCTGAGTGTTAATTCTTTTTAAAAGTTACTTTATTTGCTAAAAAAAACCCACATTGTCTTCTCTTTTTGATGTTTCCAGTCGAGCTTTTCACCATCCATTAAAACATCATAGTTGCATTCAAATTGAAAGAGTTGTTTTAAATCCATTATCTGAGTAATTTGCCTATTTTTTATGATTCTTCAGTTGCAGTGGAGATGCAAACATGAATGTGACAAAAGAGCTTTTGATTCCTGGTTTGATTTTGCTACATAGTGGGTCTATTTGGTAAAAAGAAGAAGAAGAAAAAGACCCATTTTAAATATGACACGATGAACAGCAGGTAAAATGGTAAAATAAAATGTGACATGCGTGGTATTACCATTAAAAATATCAACACCCTCTTAAACCATCTAGAAGAAAAAAGAGTTCCTGACAAACGGAAAAGAGCTAAAGTGTCAGATGATCACAAAGAACAAAGGAAATGGAAAATCCACAGTCTGATCTGTACGATCCAGCTGTCACTTCGGACTCAGACACAGTAGCGGAGTCAAGCCTTAAGATGCTCTGGCTCTCTTCACCTCCGTCAGACTTTATTCTA
Organism: Scomber scombrus; assembly: GCF_963691925.1. Lineage (NCBI taxonomy): Eukaryota > Metazoa > Chordata > Actinopteri > Scombriformes > Scombridae > Scomber > Scomber scombrus. Next base: position 4,790,009 of record NC_084975.1, on the reverse strand, counting down.
CTTATTGCAGGAAAAGAATACACACACACACACACACACACATGCATGCCTCAAAAGACATCATCGCTGCCTTAGAGTGGCCGGCCGTTACTGTGTTTTAAATTATCTCACCCTGACACTCACCAGGCTTTCACCACGCTGTCTGCAGCCCCTTAAAATGCTTAAAATTAATGTAGCTTGATTATAAGAGCCTTAAAAAGGTGTTCAGTGTACATAAAATACCCTTTTTATTGAGTCAGATTTTCAGTCATCCATGTCCCAAGCCGAAGACGCACTTAATACAGGAGTAGGTGGGCACAGGAAGTGCTGCACATAGTTTCATGCTGAATGTACTTGTTCCCACCTGTTTGTCCATATTAGTCAAGTAACTTATCTACAAATCACAAAGTTTTTAAAGTTTTTTTTTTTTTCTTTAAACAAGTGACGCAATCTGCCACTGTTTTAACTTGTTGCCACCTTAACTTAACCTGTTTTGCATGTTTTAATTTTACCTAATTTCTATTGCAGAGTAGACACCTGCCTTCTTCTTTTCTTACTTGTTTCAAGACACTCCTTACAAGAAAATGCTAGAAACAAGATGACTCCTACTTAAAATGTTCTCCATGCATTTGCAGATCTTGTTACTTGTTTTGCACTTTTTTTCCTTCTGTTGGAACATTTTTAACAGAAGTTAAACTCTATGGGAAAATCGACATTCCCAATCAATTGAAAATCCAGACACAACATTCAATAAAAATAAGAAACAATATTCCAGATATTTTTTTGGCCGATGTACAATCCTACAGTACCAACGATTTTCATGCTGCAGCCAAAAATAAAGAATAAAAAATCAGCGTTGTCTGAAGTAATAATACTGACCGTAGCAGCTACCCACTATGGCTTCCCCCTTATGTGAACTAACTGACCCCCTGATCCACTCTTATAGGGCGCTTGGATAACAGTCTCACAGCTTGGGTTTCATCGCAGTTGCTGCTTGAAGTGATACCACATCCTTTGAAAGAAAAGTACACTTTTTATTGGGTTAACTGCACAAAATTCTCCATGTAAAGAAGTAATTTAACCTTTCATCGAGTCCTCAAACTGAAACAGAAAATATCTCGCGACGGGGCCGGAGCAGCTTTTAACTGCTTTCTCCATAAATGTGGTCAAATCTTAAAACTCTGTCCACCATTGTCAACATATTGAGACTTTTTCTGCAGATTCGTAACGCTTCGTAAGCTTTTTTAGAGTATGTACTTTTTTGAGTGAACATGAGTGACATTTTTCTAAGTGAGTCATAACAAACAATCACCTCTTTACACACAGCAGAGGTGAGGTGTGTTCTCTGTGTGTGTGTTTGTGTGTGTGTGTGTGTGTGTGTGTGTGTGTGTGTGTGTGTGTGTGTGTGTGATGTTTGCCTTAGGGAGGCAGGTTGAGGACAGGTAGAGCTTTGTAATGATGTTATCTGTCATCCTGAGCACACGCTGCTGCAGGTCCAGTCAGGTGACGATAATGCGCTCAGTAAATACCCTCGAACACATCTATAAAAAAAACACACATACTCTCTTAGAAAAAAGGCCTGCATCTACAGCCATAGAATATTCCTTTATCTCTAATCTCTTTCTTTCGAACTGTTCCCTTCATTCCCTCTCTCTTTCTCTCTTTCTCTCACACACACACACACAAACATTCCCTGCAGTGTCTCGTCTTTCAGTTTCCCTTTCCCTGGTCATTGACCTGTGTTCAGGTCAGTGGTTGATGGGTCTCCGGGGAGCTCAGGCTTCGTTACACACAAACAGTGTGAACATACGCCGCTCGAGGGCTCTAAAATCAGACTTATGAACCAATAGTTGCTGGTTCAAATCCCCATTTCACCATCTGGACTTCTACGTTACCGCTGGCAGTCGTTATCAAGCCATCTTTGAGCACTTAACTATCAGTTGTTCCAGGGAGCTGCTGTGAGGGTCAACAGTCATAAAACTATTGGCCCCATCAGAGCAGCTGTATGCTGATTTGTTTATTTGTTTATTAGTCAGGATTCTCATTCGCGGTGCCCTGAAGCACAGCATGTCTTCCTGGTGTCTGCATTTAAAAACATATGTTAAACATTACGTTCAAAACAAACGTACAGTAAAACTTACACTCATGAGTCTCAACAGAGTCGCCAGTAAAAACATGCGTGCATATAGTCCTACAAATTTAATGTCCCTTGGTGTTTATTTATTCGCTTTTTAAACATTGACTCCATGTTTTCATTGCTCTGTGTTATTACTGTGCCTTTAAGGAAATCAGTGTTTGCCTTGGGGAGCGAAAACCAGCCTCGTGTTGCCTGTCTCGTGACGCTAAATTGTGTTTTGATTGACTCTTCTGATATGATGGAGCTTTAGATTTTAAAATGTTCCATGTTGCTGCACCTGGATGTTCCCACGTGTGATTTTGTGCAACTGTAGTGTGTCACGTCACCTTTCTCTGGATAAAGAAACGTAAAAAAAATACAGACAGAAATGTTCACGTCTGTCCTAAAACAACAGTCAGGTGTTCAAATAAACACTGACACGGTTTTTAGCTGAGATCATTCCTTCTGTTTATTCTGATGATTTAAGAGATCCCTTCATTATGTACAGTGTTAAGTGATGGAGGACAAATAACACAGTCGTTCATATGTACACAAATGTATTTAAAAGTTCATTTGCAGCTCTAGCTGTTCAAATTAGACAAATAAAGTCAATATACATATCTCAAAGTTAGTAATTAAGTGCCAAAAAATTGTGAACTGATCCTTTAATACAATGATTTGTGATAAAATATAAAAAATAAAATTATTTTCCATTATTTTCTGGATTTTACCACCAAGACTGTGAAGTTGGGAGGGTTTTTTTTTTTTTTTTTTTGTCAGGTTGATTAGTCTGTTGCACCAGTGAGCGTTAACTGGCAGCATAATTTAGAACAAACACACGCAATGTCGCTATGGTTACCTGCAGTTTAATATACTTTGCTCACTGATGTAGAGCGGCAGTTAAACCGGGTGGAACTGCGTTTGATGTGACACATGCAAACCCAACAGAAACAACTTCCTTCCATGGCTGCAGTTTCATATGCTTCAACGCCCACTCTTTTTTTTTGACTGATGGATAGACTGAAAAAAAAAAAAAAAAATCTAAATTTCCTTTACCAAATCCGACATATAAAACTGACCAAACATGAGACCATCAGGTTTATCCCAGCTGTATAAAGTTTACTAGGTGTAACTTCACCTGTGACTTTCGGGTCATTTATGTTCTTTATTGGTCACTGAGCTCTGTGAGTTTACACCACAGTAGGCGGGGATTCAATTCACTTTCATGTCCAAAACACATGCTGTGATTGTGTTTAACCTCTTCCACCCATTCCCCACCCCCTCCTACCACAGACCCATTTTTGCCTTCTTTTGATAGAGGGACAGGGGATCTTTAGGGGGAGATGGCAGGTCAGTAGTATGAGCCACATAGAAGTGGTATCCATCATCTGAAAGTTGGAAACCTGAAGATTAAGTTGCATGCCAAGTTTTTCTAGTAATACCTCTATAATAAACATTGTGTTTTGGTTAGGACTGATAAAAAAAAATGTCAATGGCTTCTCCTAAATACCACATAAATACACTAAGATCTTGAGGAACACCATAGAAAAATTCATGCTGTGATGTGGTATTTTTTTTAAAAAACGTTGGCATTTGAAGATTTCTGTAAGAATTGCATTTCTTTTGTTGCAATTCTTAATAATACATTTATACTGCATGCAAAAAACTGCATGGGATTAGCATGCAGTTGGTATGTCTGTAAAGACAAGACTCGTGGGTAACCATAGAAACCATTTTCCTTCAGATATCTTGAGGTGAGAGGTCAAAGGACCCCCTTTTGAAAATAGTCATGCTATTTTTTCCCTTGCTAAACTTAAAACTATCTTTGGAGCGCTATCTAACCCCCCTTTCAAGTTATCATAACATGTGTGGTACCAATGGATGCCTTAGGTCTTCTAGCCGGCTACAGCCTCTGAAAGAGAGTAAGATGCTTGTGTCCTTTGGGTGTTTTAAGAGGTTAAAACCATGCAAACTGAGGCTTTTATTTGGAATACTTTCCTGAAATCCTCAGTTAAGATGTGAAGAATTAATGCTTCAAGGAGGGACTGAAAGAGCGTTGAAACCTTGATGGCTTATTGTTCATTTTTAAACTGGAAAAACAATCCAGAGAGGAAGGGGGAAAAAATCCAGCTTCCTAGAGAGGGAGAGAGAGAGAGAGAGAGAGAGAGCAAGAGAAAGAGTGAGCATGAAGCAAGAGGCCTGTATAAAATAAGGCTATCATTACTAATGATTTAGGATGGGATCATGCCCCGTAGGGCCCCAGCTGTCGCCTGTTAAATTCCTTCCAGTAAACGGGATGAGTTGAGGCTCAGCCTGGGAAGGGACAGTATAAGTGTCTTATTGTCTTAACCTTTCAAAATAGAGGCAAGGATCGGACGTCCCAGAGGTTTCCATCGCGAGCGGAACGGCACTGTGGGTAATGCGAGCCAGCCTGTCATGTTTCTAGAGCTGCGTTCATAAACATAAACGATGGCCGTGCGATGGGTTTAGTTTTTGACAAGAAGCTGAGCCACAGAGACTAAATGATATTTGGTCCAGTCAGTGAAATGTTGCCCTCCAGTCGTACAACAAGCTGTGAGATCTTCACAGCAAAGACTTGCTAAAAAACTAACAAGAGAGGTTCAGGGGTCTCAGCTGGAGCCAGAACTAGAAAGAAAAAGAGAACGGCCAGTGTTGACTTGATATCTGCCTCTCAGATCTCCTGTAAAGCCCGGTCTCAGCCAATCTCAGCTTTCCCACAAACATGAAAGAGGTTTTGGTTTTTTTTTTTACGATCCGTCATGAAAGCTGGCATGGTCACAAACCCAAAAGAGACCGTATATACACAAGAAAACAGATGAAATAGCGATCGGTGAATTTTCACATTACTGCCCGGGAGTTCCTTCTTCAACACAAAGCCCAGGGAGGGATGTTGTCTGTGCCAGCGTCGGTTTGTTGGGCTGCACCAATAACAGATAGTTTTGGTTTTAAAGAGAGTCTTCACCGTAGCCAGACACCTGTCGCCTGAATTCATAAATTGGCTTGTTTAGTGTCAGACTCCTCTTCCTATCTCACCCCAACGGGATAAATCCCTCCAGCTGACACCTGAATCCCTCATGAAGCCTCTTTCCTTTCCCATGCCCCCCCTCCCCCCCCAACACACACACAAGAAGTCAAAGACTGTGGTTGTGTGGGTGAATGTGTGAATATGAAACCTATAAGTGTAGAACTGGAGATTTGAAAAAAAGAAAACTGGTCCCTGTTGTCACGTGAACACCTCAAACATCCATTTTTTTTTAGTTATTATTTTGGTTTCAGTTGAATGATGACTGTTCATTGAAGAATTTATAACTGACTTTGAAATCCTTTAAGAGCCAGTTGGAAAAAAAATGCATGTTATTGTTAACATGAACAATGGGTATGTAACATTTCTTAACATGCTCTGTGTAACCAATACGTGCAACAACACAAAGGACATTCTTTTCTCGTGCAGGAAAGCGATGGAGTTTAATTACAAGTTACAGGTTTTTGAGTACTTAAATGCAGCTTTATACTTACATTGCACTAATAGTTACTAGTTGCTTTGCTGATTAAGATTTTACACACAAAACATGATGATACCATAAGATATTATACATTTTTACAGATAAAACCATTTAAAAGTGTATAATATTGGTAGTTAGTGCCACTTCAGCCAACATCAACAGTAAAATTCAATAACAATTATGCAGTAATATGATATTAAATACTTTATTGAAATGTTCTTTCATTGCAGGGCTTACTGTAAAAACTGTAATGTTAAAGTCTGCCAGAAATTCAATCAATGGAGTCATCTAGTAATTATGGGTTTTTTATATGCAGAAAATGTAATGTACTTACTGTAGGCTAATTTGAAATGGAATAGTAACCAAGATAAACATGCGTGCATAAATACTCTTATAATAGGAAGTCGTTCCTGAAAAGTTTGGGGTTTGGAGAAATTTGGTTATCACTGTGCAGTCATTATGCAACATTCCCTCAGTCAAGGAACTTCCTTGCCAAGGAATGATTTACTTCTGAGGGATTTTGTAGATTTTGGACTGGAGACGAATTACACGATTTGTAACTCCGAAAGCATCATTTAACTGATTGCACTCTGCTGAAGTTCATTTGCACAATCATCAAACTTGATTATAAAGTCTGAGAAGCAAACAGAAATAGCATACACTTGTATAAAAAAAAAAAGGACAAGATGCAAAACACATTATGTGCAGTTGAAAAAACAGACACAAAAGAATAAAGAGTGAAATTTACACCTAAAACATCACGATAATAAGTGAAGACACAGCTGAACTGGAGACCTTAAAATCCAGAGTAAATGATAACACAACACGGCGCAGCGTGGTAGGAAATGGTGTAAAACTCTACTGGTATAAATCACTCTAGATTTGACAAGCAATTTTGTACGTGGGAGCTCCGTTATGACTTGGCTTTTTCGCAGGCTGTTACACTAATGATCCTTCTGGGACGGCGGAGGTTTTCGGGATCGCTGGTTCTCTCATCACCCCTCAGTAAAGCTCACGGCCCGCTCGCTGCCCAGCTCTCCCAGCGATTGTATTTACAGCTGCTCCCAACCTACAAGCCCTTCACCTCCTCTCCCTTAAATAAGAGGAGACATTGGCTGAACAATGAAACTGACTGAAGTTTCCACTAATTCACAGGATATTTTTCCTTTCGCCGTACTCCTGGGAGACGTGGCAGTGGGGATGGCGGCGGGGGGGGTTTAACCCTCCAGACCTGCTGTAGTTGCTCCTTATTGGTTCGTGGAAGAGGAAGGTTAATTGGATTGCTTTTGTTAGGTGACCCCTTGCTACCCTCACACGGACCCATACGCACATTTTCCATGCATGCATGTGTATTTTAAATGTGTTGGAGCCTCTGTTCATGCTTGTGTTCAAGCCTCTGCAGATGCAAGAAACTTGGAGCGTGTTTATGTGTGCGTGTGTCCATCTGCGCCTTTATAGTTCACCAGGGAGTCAGATTGGGAAGTGTATGAGGAAGTTTCAGCAACACTTCAACAGAACTGCTGCTACTGCAGTCAGAGCGACACCCAAGGGAGTCGGAGAGCAGTTGAAGTGTCAGAAGTCAAATTTCAATCAGTTTGTTGTGAGTTTGGGTTTTGCTCTTGTTTTTGCAGGATAACAATCTTAACACACTCTATTGTGCTCTGCTTCTCAACTCATCCACATTTCAAAAAGTCAAAGTTCACTCAAAGGCAAACACAACCATCCAATTGTATTTTACAAAATGAAAACCAAAATTAATTATAATTAACAGCTTGAGAGTGAATTTAGATTTGAAATACTTGACATTAAAAGTATTTCTGTACAATATGAAATGTAAATGACAATAAAACATCCATATTAAGAGTTTGACATGCAAAATACTGTCCTGTGCTTGTGGTTTTAATCATATGTGACAGTGGCATCCCTCGGACAATTCAGGCTAGCAGATATCTCCAAATTACCAAAATTGCATTCAGGATCCTATCACTCATTAAATAAGTTTAATAGGTTCTCAGGGTCTTAAAGACTTCCAAAACAGTATTTAAGAAAGTTACTATGCTTAAAGGGGTTGGAAATAGTCAAAGTTAAACAGAGATTAATTCCTTCTGCATCTACAGTTTAAGTAAAACTAAATTTAATATATTCTGACCGTGCTACGAGAGGGGGAAGTTGATCAGAGACTAGTATGACATGCAATGCAAGGATCACGCAACCAAAGAAACTACTTTTCAGGAGCTTGGCTAATAATGTGAATTTGTGTTGTGTTCAAAGGTGACAAGATGCACATTGACCTGAGCACTTTTTTTCCACCTCCTGTGTGTGTTTGTGTGTGTTTGTGTGTGTGTGATATCGACTCAAGGACACATCTGCCTTTGTAGCCCAGAAGATAAACACACATTATCATTGGCTGTTACCAGAGTGCAAATATCAACATTGATCTGTCAGTGCACGGCCAAACGAGTCTGGTTTGTTCTAAGTGCACCTGTGTAGAGGAATATTACTACTAATAATAATGTGGGTTATAACTGGCACTAATGTGGGTTATAACTGGCACTAATGTGGGTTATAACTGGCACTAATGTGGGTTATAAATAGCATGAATGTGGGTTATAACTGGCACTAATATGGGTTATAATTGGCACTAATGTGGGTTATAACTGGCACTAATGTGGGTTATAACTGGCACTAATATGGGTTATAACTGGCACTAATGTGGGTTATAACTGGCAATAATGTGAGTTATAACTGGCACTAATATAGTTATAACTGGTACTAATGTGGGTTATAACTGGCACTAATGTGGGTTATAACTGTCACTAATGTGGGTTATAACTGGCACTAATATGGGTTATAACTGGCACTAATGTGGGTTATAACTGGTACTAATGTGGGTTATAACTGGTACTAATGTGGGTTATAACTGGCACTAATGTAGGTTATAACTGGCACTAATGTGGGTTATAAATAGCACTAATGTAGGTTATAACTGGCACTAATGTGGGTTATAACTGGCACTAATGTAGGTTATAACTGGCACTAATGTGGGTTATAACTGGCACTAATGTGGGTTATAACTGGCACTAATGTAGGTTATAACTGGCACTAATATGGGTTATAACTGGCACAAATGTGGGTTATAACTGGCACTAATGTAGGTTATAACTGGCACTAATGTAGGTTATAACTGGCACTAATGTGGGTTATAACTGGCACTAATGTGGGTTATAACTGGCACTAATGTGGGTTATAACGGGCTATAAATCTAAATTTGTCACTGGCAATAAATGGAAATGAATCTAGGAGTTGAGGCAGAGGCATGTATATAGATAACATCACCGTAATTCAAAAGAGACAAGAAGACAGCCCCAATTATCCACTTCTTACTTAAAATTATAAAATTAGTTGTTTTTTTCTGTACACATATCGAATGTGTTGTCGCAGCTTGCTGACAGGTTGTATCAATGTGAAATTTAAAAGTATTTTTTTGATCCGGCCAGATACCAAGATAGTTATGCTTTGAGACTCTCTAAATACTGCGTCCATTTAGGGTAATATGCTAATTATTGTCCACAATATCCATGGCTCTAGATGATAGCATATATTTAGTGTTGTTTTAATTCAAAACTAGTTTCAGATTAAAAAGTGCATCTTACAATTTGTCAAAGGCCTGTTGTAGGTTTTCAGTGCAGTATCAACTAAGCAGGAGAGAACTGTATCATCTGCATAAAGATGCACATTAAAATAATATATAAATTGTGAACAAGATATTGAACCTTGTGGAAACCCCTATGACAGTGGTAAAAATACAGAATGGTCATTTACCCAAGATCATGCATTGCTGTCTATGAAATAGGTAATCCTGAGACTATTTAGGGGACTTAAAATCCAGACCAATAGCACATGACCTCTTCCCTTTGTCAACAGCAGATACAGTATCATGAATTAATGACCAGATTGCCTACCTCGGAAACCAGATTGGCTGTGTTGACATTACACAGAATTTCTTGAGAGGAATGATTTGAGCTTATTATTAACTAATGTCTCCAGGAGTTAGGCAAGACAGGACAGATTGGAAACTGGCCATTGGTGATTAAGATTAACTTTTTTCACCACCCTTGCAGGAAAACTTCACTAGAGATAGAAAGATTAGACATATCTTTAATTTGTCCAACAATAAACGAGGCACAGACATTTTAAAGTTGCAATACCCAACATTCAGCCACTAGATGTCACATTTTAGCACCAGCGTCGCAGTGCAAATCACGCCATTTATGCAATAAAGTTGGGGGGAGGGGGGGTAAACTCACAAAACTCAGATTAAACTGTCAAACTAGACAATGCTGATCAAATACGGATCAAGATTCGGTCACTGCATAGCCTATTTCTCACCCCAAATGTTTTCAGAAACATATTTTAGTGAACCGTTTAGCTGTAATTTGAGAAAGTTTGCGATAAGACCACCATCTTGGGAATGGTTGCAGAGGACATGGAGGGTCTCACATGCACTAACATGCACGCATGGCCGGATCGGCTTCCAAAACAAAGAACAGAGAAGCTCAGATAACAACACACACACACAGGGAGTGTGACTTAATTCTCTGCTCTGGTCACCATCACTCCACTATATCTTTACACAGTTTGCTGACATCTAGTGAGGCTGAATATCGTTTGTTTATTGCAACTTTTTAAAAAGAAGGATCTAGTTTATTCTCTTCAGTTGCTTTCCTGCAGTCAATTGCTCGAAGTGCGTCCTTAACAACAGAGGGAGTAAAAGCCTGTAGGGGTGAACTGAGGGCTTAATTCTTAGAGCTGAGTCTGAGTACATCATATCAAACAGATTTGCGGCATTAGCAAAATGTGTGTTTTTAAAGCGTGGCAAATCTGTTATGTCTTATTTTTTGAGCAGTCATTAAACGTAACATGAGATTGAATAGATGTGGAGGATTTGTTTTTATTCACAAGTACTGCTTTCGAGAATTTTGAAGTATTTGTAGAGGTGCTAGAGATTAATCCTGTGTAATAATGACCTGCTGCTTTTCTGAGGGGAGGATGTTACTTCACTGCCTTTGTTCCACTGGTATGGTATCGCTTTGTCTCTTGCCTTAAACTTCGCCTTCTTTATCACTAACATTGATATTTGCTTTGTGTAATGAATAAATAAGAAAACACACCCTCCTTTTTATCACAGCGTCATCTTTAACCACAGAAACTTTTAAGCTTAATTCTGGAGTCTAGACATAAATTAAAAGTGACAACTGGGATCCAAAAATTTAAATGGGGATAACAGATTATTTTATAATCACAATTTGTTTTTACCTCTTTAGTGCTTCTGTAATTTTTGTCAGAGTCAGATCAGCAACAGCTTTCCTATTAGTCTCCACGTTTATTTCTCATACCCTTTTTAGTCTGTGTCTATTGACGTCGTGTTTCTGGGAATGCTGCCCCATGCAGATCTGTATCCCAGCACCTATTTGAATGCTTTATTTTTCCTTACAAGAAACACTCTCCCCAAATTTTCTCCCACTTTCTGTTTGTAAAACTGTATGGCTCAGTGACTTCACTTTTTACGACACTGTGTTTCCAGCTCTTTGCTGCTGTTGAGTTTCAAGCCTTCATCAACACATGTCTGGGAATTCTGGGTCTTTTTAAATCTATAAGAGAAAATAAGAGTAAGATAAGCCGCATTTTACCTGTTGGCGGACTATGTTCTAATTTTAAACAATAATTGCTGTTTACTTAAACTTATTAACCAAATCTATGAATGATTTACACCAACTGTTTCTTTCCAACAATCCAGTTTAGGCCTACAGCATGTAGTTCAGTCAGGAGAAAATAAAGAAAATCCAGAATAATTTATTATAAAAGATATGGAAAAAAAGATTTGACAGCATATGCTACAATGACAGCAAATATAGGGAGCTTAAAGGACCAGTTTGTAAAATTTAGTAGCATCTAGTGGTGCAGATTGCATCCAAGTTAATGATTCATGCTAATTGTTCAGGTGTAGAAGATGCATGATTGGAGGAAGTGAAACTTTGCTGACTTTAGAAACCCCACCAGTTAACAAAAGCTAGTGAGACATTGTTGAAAATCCCCGAACAAATACTAAATTTATGTCCCGACTTACCAAATAGAGTTCAATTCATTCTTGTCACCCAGATCAGCTGACCATTACTCATTAATCTCCTCTCCTAGACCACCAACCAGCCTGCTACCACAAAACTCACTGAGCTTTATTTTTTACCTCTATTGATTCTCCACATTTCCATTTACAACCATGTATGTTGTTCTGTACAGATGTAGACGTATGCCTCGCTCAATAAACTCTATTCCCATGTGGTTTCAGTTTTTCCCCCTGCCTAACATTAGAGGGACTTCTGATTGGCCGGGGGAAGCTGCTTTGAGCCAAAGTAAATCTTAAAGCCAAAGTCAACTAAGTTTGAGAACGTTTCTGACTAATCATTTAAAAAGCTACTTAACTACTTGCTGGTATGCAGCTGGGGATGTTTAGCACACAGCTTGCATTTGATTGGTGCTTACTTGACCTCTACCATACTTCCTCCTTTGCACAGGTTCACAGTGGATTTCGGTTATATGAGTCTCTGGATCTGTGCCACCCGAAAAATGCACGCTGCAATTCCCTTTATAACTGCACATGGTATAAAAGAAAAATTACACAAAACAAAATGAGCAAGAGATGCGCTTCTTGAGCAGCTAATAAAAGCGCCCCCCCCCAAAAAAAAACATTCACATTCATATAAGGTTTAGATATTTGCTATGAAAACACAGAAGGCGCCAACTTCAGAGTCTCTATCCCCTATAGATGCCTCCATTCACTGGAAACAAGATGAAACTTTTCCATGCCTCAATAAAAAGGACTTAGCGTCTTAGGTGTTACTATTTTCCGTGCTTTCTGTCTCTCACTAAGGGGTCTTAATGAGCACAATAGCAGTGAGACCTACCTGGGCTGGATCCAGCGTGGAATAAAAAGCTCTGTTTTGCCCTCAGGCCACATGTGTAAACACCTCAGCATCTGAAAAAAAAGATGGTGTCTCATATAATGTGCCGAGTATAAAAGAAGCTGCCAAATTGAGGATTACTGCATAGTTGTACTGTACCAATGAATAAAGACCTGGAGGGGGCTGCTTTTACTCGGAGTACAAGGGAAGTTAAATATTTAGTGTTTGCCTCACCTCAAAGGAACCAAAATGTCCTGAAGAACATTACAATATGCAAAAACAATTTTTAGTCTTCACTGCTTCACAGGCTTACCTTTAGATTTAGGATTGGGTTTATGTAAAGTACACATTAGCCTTAAGGTAAGGTTTTGCTGGGAAAGGACTAGCTCAAACAAGGTGTCGACCCTGTGGAGTCAAAAGCTGGCAATCAGGGAGGTCTGATAGACAATAATTGTTGAAATATGTGGATAACAGAGAGGATTTTCAGGCTGTATCTAATGCACATGAAAAGTGACTAAAAATAGTTGTGTAAAGAATGAGAAAAAGAGGATTTATAGAAGAATTTAAAACCTTCACATAGTTGGCCGATTGCTGCGTGATTGTCAGTTTCAAATAGATATTTTCAGAAGTATGATGCATGCATATCACAACAACATTAAAGCTTTTCTTGCAAAGTAGAAAATCACATTCAGAAGAAGAAAGGTTTTTCTTACGTTAGCTGCAGCACCTATAGGTGATCACGCCTCCTTCAGTTGTGCTCTGACCAGATTGCTATCCAACTGCTCTCCAAAACATGCAAAACGTGTGCCAACATCATTTCCCAATAAGAACGTTTTAAAACCTACACTTTAACGACAAGTGCTCTTTAACATCCCACTGATTGGAACAATAGTGAACATGAGTAAAAGCAGACCAGTAGGCTCAATCAAGCTCAAAAGAGTCCAATAAAAACAATCCTAATGTTTTTGTGTGTATTAAAAAAGCAGCTCTTATTTCTACCGAACCTGCAGCTTATAGATGTTCTATATTTTCAACCTGTATGTTTTTGTTTGTCCTCCAGAGTTGTGTGTACGGGGAGAACCGGACATCCATCCAATGCACCACGCCATCTCTGGCCAAACTGGCCCTGCCGCCGCCAGTGGTCACCAAGGTGGCGTTTGTTCTGGACGGCTACTCCACAGATCAGTGGGATCTGATCTACGTGGAAGACCCCCTTTTCCAGGATCCCAAGCTTACCTCCAAGGATAACAAAAGCATTGTGGAGCTAAAGGTGAGAGAGGCTTCTACAGTAAACTAACTCAACGTCTGTCTTCTACTGTTTTCTTTCGTTCACTCTAATATTTAAAACTGATTCCAGACTCTCTCAGCTTCAAACTACAAAAAGGCAGATGTCTGGTATGAATCAGCAAAGGTCAGAGATCTGCTACAGATTGAAGAAGATTGAGATATTTTCAATTTTTGCTAAAGAGTCTTTTTTTTAAGAGGACTCAAAGTCATGTTTAATACTTTATAAAGCAGCAAGAGCAGGACAGGAGCAGAAATGCTAACATCCCTGCAGCACCTCAGCAATTATCCAACACTGCTGCAGGTCTGCAGAGTTTCACTTGTTGTGTTTGATTAATAAAAGGAAACTCCACAGATTTGTAAACAATGAGCATTTTTATTTGAATTCAGAGCCTTGTTTAAATAACTCTATCGCACGAGATGAAACTGCAGTGAACCAAGCCGATGTTCATTCTGCACTTTTCCTCCCGATCCAAACACACACGTTCACACGTACAGCCATCCATGGCCCAGGTCAAACTGGGAAGGAAACAATACAGAAAGAAAAACAGGAAGTGGAGTCTGTTTCCCATCGTTTACACCCCCACCTCAACCTTCCCATCCCTCCACCACTGCTATACCTCTCGATGTATTCTCTCAGTTGACTTGCATTGTTCTGGCTGCCGAGGTCAAAGCTCTTGACATATTAATGCTGCTTTTCAAACGGGCCACCAAAGTCCCCAGAGCCCGTTTTACAAACACAATGAAATACATATTTCTCCTCGTTTCTTTCTTTCGTTTTTTTTTTGTTGACTGCAGCTCGATGGGTTGTGGCAGCTGTGCCGAAACGCTCGCAGGGGATCATGGCTGTTTCTTACTCTTTTTTTTTTTTTTTTCTCCCTTCTTTCACTCTTTTTTCCCAGACGTGACCTTGGCCCTGTTGCTAAATCCACCACCAACCCAACCTCTATCCCCCCTTTATCCCTTCCCTTCAGCCGAGACAAGCCCCCAGTCTTTACCCAGGGGGGATGGTACCAGGCATCGTACCGAAACCAGCCACATTTAACGCCATCTGATAACCATGCCCTGCAATGGCCTCCACAAAAGGGGCGAATGCTAGGCTCATTTAGCGCCATCTGATAACTTCAGCCCCAGAATGGCTGCTTATAACAGTCGCATCAAGGAATATTTAGCTCTGACTGACTGCTTCACACCAGCATGGCAGCACATAAAGGAGTGTTGGCTTTGGCTTGGGGCCAGGCTGTTATCACCAGCGATCGCTTCACGGGAGACTCAGAAGCATTTCATGTATAATAACCATCGTAGCAGTTTATTTAGAGTGACTGATATTACCGTGACGGCTTTTTAACAACCTTATTGACTCTCCTCTGCAGTGTGTGTAGAGTACTGTCACGCCGAGAACCAGGAAACCCACCGAATAAGGATTGCATTGGATGATTTTGTTTCCAAGTGTTGTCTTTCTGTGTGTCCTAATTGCACGCAAGCGGGTGAATTAGTGGTTTATGTTGCTGTGCTTGTAGACTGCCTGTGTGTGTGTGTGTGTGTGTGTGTGTGTGAGTGAGAGAGAGAGAGAGAAAGAGTGAGCGTAGGAACAGGTGCAAGCCTCCACTCTGTGTCAAATTGGAAAATCCCAAGCTGTCACGCAACGAATCTGATCATTCTCTTTATTGCCTTGTGCTCAAACAAGTCTGAGTGTGTGTGTGTGTGTGTGTGTGTGTGTCCTTGTGTGTGTGTGTGTGTGTGTGAAAGAGAGAGAGACGGAAGGAGCAAAAATGAAGAACAAGTCTGAAAAGTGGAAAACAAATGAAGAGACAGAAGAGCAAATTAGACTGCGTCGTTCTTTCACGGCTTCCCGTCAAACAGCACACGCTCACTAACTCACTTACACACACTCACATGGATAATAGCTGTGTGGGCTTCCAGTCAGATCTCCGGGGGGGGGGGGGGTTTGTCATCCCACTGAGGGTCACAAGACCAGAATAAGCCGCTCTGTCTTACTCAGAGCGAGACGTGCTCAAATTATATTCAGTCCTTTCGATCAGTATTAATCATGATGAACTCTGCCGAGAAGCAAGATGATGATTGAAATCTGCTGTTTCCAAATTCAAGTATATCCTAAATAAACCACCATGAGTTTGCAGCAACAACATGGTTCTGTCAATCATGTTCCTTTGTCACTTAACAGACTTTTAGACATCCTATAACTTGTGTACAGCTACAGAGCTAACTTTGAATCTTGTGTGAGAAAGTGTTTTAGGACTTCAAAACTGCAATGTGAAGTCTGCAATCCCTAAAAGAAGACAGCAGTGTGGCCTGTGATTACTTTATACCAAAGTACAGAGTCAGATTGTATTCCTAGGGGAGGCCTTGGGGCAGAGATTGACTTCGGGGACACATTCTCTGCCATCTCCACCAGCAGTAATCTTCCAACACTCTTTGTTGCATTATGTGAAGACTTGACGTGTCCACAATACATTTTGCTTCAGAACGAACTAAAGGGCCTTTTCAAGTTTGGATATAATTACCCTCACTTTTCCATCTTCCATCTTTGAATTGACTTTAAATGCAATTACGTCGGCAGGTTGTAATCAGTCTGAGCGCACCTTAACAACCTTAACGCCCCTCTTCATAACAGAGACTCAAGATTATCCAATGATATAAAAGCCTTTCTTTCTGTTTTTCAAAGTCTCTCTTTTTTGTTACTATACGTCCACCACAGCTCAACAGGGAGACACTGTCCGAGGAAACTCAAAGAGGGCTGTAACTGTGGAAGATATCCCCTTTATTTGACTAACTCGGACAGCTGAAGCTTCATATTATCCTCAGATAAACTTTTAAATGTTGCCCAAAATGAAGACTGTGGATCTTCTAATGCTGAGTGTGAACAGGAGGAATAGCTAAACCTGTTTCAGTGTCACATGGACACCTGACAGACTTGAAAATGTGTAAAACTATCCTTTTACGGCCACTATTGTAGTGATTTTTTGTGTTTATTTCCAAATTGCACATATAGTTTGGTTAGGCTGAAATTGAAGTTTTCAGTTTGTTGTCATCTTCTTTTTTTCTGTGTTGCATCTGCTGTCTGGTTGCTGTGAACCTTTGACCCTTGACCTTAACTATAAGTGCTTGATCCAGAATTTGTAGTTTTGTTCATTGTGCTTTTTCTGTCTTTCCTCCCAACTTCCTTCCTCTCCCTACTATTCTCCCCATCTTCTTTCACACCCTCTCCCCCCCCCCCCCCCCCCCTCCCTACTGCAGGGCGACCGGATGGACAGGGAAGCCATGAAATGTCAGGTTCTGACTGTTTCCAACCACAGCTGTGAGAGTCTGATTCTTATTGGAAACACTCTGGAGTGCACCGTTCCCACCGAGCTGAATGCCGCCACTGCCAAGGAGCTGCAGGTGGAGGTGAGGCACACCTGCAACTGCACACAGACAACAAGAAACACATAAAATTTGCATTTCAGTTTGCATTGAGAACAGAGAAGGCTATTGTGTTTTGTTATTCTTAAGAAGCATGTATGATATTTAAGGTCAGGTCTTTTGTTTTTCTTTATTTAAGCTCAATGATAGATATATAGATGAGATGCATACAGCCCTTCATAAATCAACATGCAGATTCATATACAGGTGCACAGTACTTACATCTGCTTATATATACATACCCACACACACACACACACACACACACACCCACACACACACCACCTCTCCATACCTCGTGCAACAGTTGGTAAACAAAGACGCTCTCAGTAATTAAGCCTTTTGTTTATAGAGACACCCAGCTCTCTGCAAATACACATCCACACCCACACACACCCACACACACACACACACACACACACACACACGCACGCTCACTCGTAAATCCTCTCCCACTCCACTCAATAGAAGTCTTGTTCTAGCTTGTCTGCATGTTGACAGCAGAGGAAAGCTTCACAGTGTGCGTTTGAAGTGATGCATTGATGGCAGTGCAGGGAGTGTGTGTGTGTGTGTGTGTGTGTGTGTGTGTGAGGGTGTGTGAAACTGTTAATTATGGGAGCTACAGATTAATATCATTTGCGGATGGCTTCGTAACACTTGTCAAGAACAAACTGTCCTCTTTTCCAAGAACAAATGGTGTTAGATAAATATAGTTGTAAAGACTTTTTACGAGGTTTGTTAACTAATTAACACCACATAAGAAAAAAAAACTGTATTAACAAATCACATGACTAATTCTTGCCCCAAAAAAAATAACAATTACAATATGTTGCAATCAGCTTGTTTCTAATTTACTGGAAAGTGTAATTTTCTTTAAATCAGTGCACATTTCCCAACAAAATGACACTCATTTCATATCCTACCGGCATTATTCCCTTTTTTATGAAAAAAAAAAATTTAATGTAAAGGCTCAATGTGACTCATTAAGGAAGGGGTGTCAAACTCATTTTAGTTTAAGGGCAACATACAACCCAATTTGATCTCAGGTGGGCCAAACCAGTAAAACCATTGCATAATAACCTATAATAATAAATATTATAACTATACTATAATAAACTATCTATTTACAAATGAAATATGAGTGTAATTTCAACAATCTCAGCCTTCACAAGTGCATCAATAAGCTACTAACTGAACTGTTTTATAGATGCTCATCAAAAAAAAAGGCTTGTTCACATTAGATAAATTGTCCCAAACATGCAATAAAGTTTTGGAACAAGGACTAACCAATTTGGGGTTACCCTGGTAAGAGATACGGATAAAATGTGTCCAAGCCCACCGAGGTAAATGTATCTTTTAAATCTGAGTCACATTGCAAGTCAGTTATCTCATATCATCTCAGTGTGAATAGCATTAGAGGTGTATTTTATTGAAAAACTGGAATTACCTTTCTGTAATTTTCATACTTTGCAAAGTTATCCAGAGGGCCGAAGTGGAGCCCTTGGCGGGCCAATTCTGGTCCACGGGCCATATGTTTGACACCTCTGCATTGAGGTGTTTTTTTGTTTTTTTTAGCAGTGATTGCAATAAATGTGACACTTCCTATCATCCTAACCGCAGTTTTTTGGTGTGTAAACAGTTATATATATATTTTTTAGGACAAGTTGATACAGTGCAGTTATGTGAAATGATCAGTTATTATCACTGAGGGAATTTCTGCCATAAAATGCATCAGAGCCACCGTCTTGCCTCGTAGCAACAATACAACACACAGTGGTGACAGATGGACAGAATGTGCAGACATTGAATTTGACTTTGTTATAAATGGATTACATTTGACTTAACTTTTCTCTATTTCTAATGACTGACAACTAACACAAAGTAAAGTCAAACTTCACTGTACGAGCTCCCAGAAGGCAGTGCAGGATCACTCTGCCATCGTCCATATTGAGCTTCTCATTCGGCGCTCTGGGAAATTCATGGAAAACACCACATTCCTGCAGCGTTCCAGATCATTTACAGGAAACTTCAATAACTCTCCTGTCCTTATGTAGTCCCTTATAAAAAGCAGCTCAGGGAGAATTTATTACACAGTGTGTTGAGTGAAAGGGCTCCGCATCCAGCTGTCTTGTTACTTGAATATAAGTCAAGCATCCCTAGAGTCGTGAGAAGGAGGGACGTTACAGTATGGAAATACCAGAAGAAACCCCTCACACTGTCTCATTAATGATAAAACCTTTTAAATAGGAAAGACGACATTTAGGTTTCTTTCCTGAACTCCTCCTAAATATTCGGAGTCCTTTTTTTTTCAGGATTAAAGAGTCACTTAACATCCTCTGGAAATGTTGTTTTTGCTTTGCATGACATCACTATTAGAGGTGTTTACAGGTGCAATGAAGCACACTTTTGACCACATCTAACCTCACACTCATCAATGATGCTGAGTGTGATCAGAGCTGTGAAAGTCTCAACCAAAGCAGATGCTTGGAAACGTAATGTGGCGTTACTCATCCAGATCCACAAAAGGACTGTGCGGTTTTTGCTGCTGCTAAACTGCTCAATCAGCCTCTTTTTGTATATAAATAAACATCATTGTAAATAACGTCTTATTCTACAAAGACTAGCTCAAATTGCCACACACAGTTAGGGTTGAATTATTGCCGTCTTCAGAGAGTTGGTGTTAACTGCATGCACGCACACTTGTAAGGCTTGCATGATATTGAATGATATCAAGGTTGAAATCTTTAGTCTGGCATTATGCAGGGTGGAGGTGGGGAGAGGAGGAGGGGAGGGTGCTATCAGGTTCATCTCTGACTTTCAGCAATGAAATAAAAATGTTGTGACAGCTCTGGTGGAGCTCAGGATTCACTCGTAAAAAGCTGCTTTATTACAAACATTCCCAATGAATAAACCTGGAATCTGGGTGTAACAGCTCACCTGGCAGAGAAGTGGCAGAAAAGGGGAAGATTCATTACCTTCAGATCCTGTTCAATCCAGGGTTAATGAAGTTACTGCTGCTGCTGCTGCTGTGCCACTTGAGTAAATGTCCACAGCCTCTTTCTCAGTATGAAGATGCACTTTTGTTTTGAGCTGCTGTGTGATGCTGCAGCCAGCTGTGGGCAGCAAACAGAACAGTACTGATGTTTTTTTATTATTATTATAAGATTCAAACATTAAGCTCACACATTTCAGACCTGCAGTCATATTAATAGCTTTATTTTGACCTTTGACATGTCAGTATATTATGTTATTGGTGCAAAATACTAGTCAGTAAAAGAAGAAAAATACAAGAAAGTTGGTTTGAGATAAAAACACTCTCTGCAGTTTTCATTGTGGGCCAATCTGCGTGCTGAAATGTGGAGAGAAAAGCCTGAAACTCTAAAATTGCTCCACTTTACCCAAACAGATGCAAAACAAGGGCAAATTGCACTGTGTTTGTGTGTGTATGGGTGTGTGTGTGTGTGCCAGCATTTCCTTAGTGCAAAAAAAAAATGACCTTTTAAACAACTGTGCAAAAGCTGCACAAATCACTTTGCTATTAACGAGCACAATCCATTCTTTGTGGATTCAGCGCTTTAGAGTTATAAAAGTTTACCAGCTTTTGTTTTTGGATTTATTTTAATTGTTTGGTGTATTTTGATTCTTTCCTCATGATAAATGCCCAAAATACACACACCCTAACTACATAGCAACATTTTCAGCAGCTTAAATTGAGTTTGACAGAAGAAAATCTGTCATTGATCTTAAACATAAACAGTGAATATCGGATTTTGGACTCGAGAAAGCTTAGCCTTCCAGAGAAACATTTTGAACCAAACTCCATCATAGAGGAAGTAGAAAGGCCATAACTACATTTCTACACTTAAATTACATCAAAGACCAATGCAGCTATATAATACTACTCATGTTTTCAATAAGAGGCTGACTGTCCCTTTCCTTCGACGAGATAAAACCCTCACTTTTTCTGCTCTTTCTATGCTATCTGATCTTCGAGTTCTTGCTCAATTTCAAGGTGTTGTGAAAATACATTCCTGAGAAATGTAGGAAATCAAACTGAAGAAGAGATATGTGAGGCACGTTGAGGGGAAAGAGATCGACTAAATAACTCTGCAGGTGCTGCGATATACACTGTTGATGCTCGTACAGATACGTGTTGCTATAATATAACTCATATTTTCTATTCTGTGAGCTTTTAATAACATTTAGCATCCCTCCCAACATCCCAGTGGGATATGAAAGAAATGTCAAGCCTTTATGATACACACTGACATTAGATGCTGCGCTCCGGATGTCCTCGTGTCCTTAAAGATAATATCTAGTCGTCACCTTCTAGTGAAACAGTGATGCGCTCCAGACCAGACGCTATCAGCCTCATCGCTGTTGACCTGTGAACTGGCCTTCAGGGGAAAGACTGTATCTCTGGGGAGGGTCAGCCAATATCCCTTAGCTCCATAAACCTACACACACACGCACACAAATATATCCCTTACCTCCAGACATGCCCAGACAGTCTTATTTATACACACACACACACACACACATATACACACGCACACACACACTGTCCCATCTGCAGCAGTAGAAACCTCATTTCAACTAAACCTAATAATGGAAGAAGCAATATCACTGATGTAATCGGCCTCTAGACCGTGGCAGCAGACATATGTGTGTGTGTGTGTGCATGTGTGTGTGTGTGTGTGTGCATGTGTGTGTGTGTGTGTGCATGGTTATTGCATACCATATGTCTGAATGCCAGTTTCATGCCCTTTAAATATGTATGTACAGTATGTGCCATGTGTGACGCAGTGTTTGTGTCATGTGTGTATATCAAGCATCTATAGTGCTTTTCTGTACAGATGAGGACAGTAACACATTTTTTGGGTTCTGTAGTACAATTTATGAGACAGAAAGTACAAGTTAAGACAATTTAATCTAAACTTAAAGTCCCTTTGCAGTCAAAAACATGCTTTTTTGCTTATTATTCCTTTAGTGGGAGGTTTGAGCTTATACATCCTAAAACATGTCTGGAGGGGATCTTTATATTAAATCATCATATTAATATTGGATGTTGGATTTCTAACTTCCTGTTGTCTTCAACCCAAAAACAGAAAGACATTAGACGACCCCTATAGAGCTGATTCAAGCATTTTCTGCAGCCATATTCCTCCTGCGTGTCTCTGTGACTTTTTGCCTTCGGTCTCGTCTTCAGCAAGACCAAGAATGAGATCATTTTTTAACAATCTTTGGCCGCCTTTTCTGTATGTTGAGGATCGTTTTTGCTACTGCACTGTCATAAAACTTGTGGCCTTTTGTACAGGTCCCACACTGCTCACCCAGTAAATATTTGAACCCTGTCAAAATCTATTAAAGTTAAAAGTGCGGAGTCAAAACAACGACTAAACATCGACACCTCACTACTGAATCTGTGCCAGCTGTTCAGTATGCTGTACCTGACCTCTGACCTCACCATGGATGAAAAAGGAAGCTCATTAGTAATTATTATTGTTATTAACATTTACTTCTTTCACTCTGTTCCCCTTCCCTCCCTCCCTCCCTCCCTTCACGTCTTTTTAGTGGCGCCAGGCGGACACCATCAGACATCTGGGCAAGGTGACGCTGGCTCAGGAGCAGGACTACACAGGCCTTATCGTAGGCTGCGTGTTAGTCACCTTGCTGCTGCTGCTGCTGGGAACGCTGCTCATGTGGAGGAGGAACAAACACATCGATGGTAAGAGCAGTGATGTATCAGGTTACAGTTCACTTCTACTGCTGCGACATACAGTACTGAATTCAAAAGCCCAGATTACACATCTGCTGTGAAATATTATGCCAGTCAGGCTTTTGACCTGTTTCACAGCAACTAGATTTTTTAAAGGAATAATTGTGAATTGACTGCAATTAAGATATTTAGCCTTAAGAAAGTCACAAAGAGACAAATACAAAGAAAAAATACACCAAAAATAATAAAATATGCAAAGAAATCAAAATGAAAATTGACATAAAACACAGGAAAATGAACATACCTATAAGGCACATACAGTATACAGACATTATACCTGTCATATATACTGTATGCATGTAGTGAAACCCTTGTATTAGTTATAAGTCAGTTATAGTTGCATTAAAAGTGAACTGATTTCTGGTGTTTAAGCCCTCACGTGTGTATTTTCTCGTGTGTGTGCATGTGTGTGTGTGCGTGTGTGTGTGCGTGTGTGTGGGTGTGTGTGTATGTGTGCATACTGGTAACCTGAGTTCAGTGACTCTGGGTTCAGTCTGCTGGGTCGTGTTTTTTTGCCTGGTGGGTTTTGATAGATTTGCGTGGGGTTGCACCGGTGGAGACGCTTTGCCTTTCTAAGTAATTCTAAGATCTCTCTCCCCCTCTCCTCTTCCTTCCTTCCTTCTCTCACTTCCCTCCCTCTCTCTCTCTCTCTCTGTCTATCATTTGTTTCCTCCTGCCCTCCTTCTCCTTCCTCTCTCACCATTCCTACAAATTTCTGCCTCTCTGTCCTTATCCCAATCTCTCTCTGTCCCTCCTTCTGTATCTCTCACTCCCTCATTTCCTCTCCTCCTCTCCTCACCTCACCCTATTCCCTCCCTCCCCCCTCTGTTTCCAGATATGTCTGAGGTGTGGTATGATGGCCGGGGTCACATCCAGCATCTGGACAGGCTGGCTAATGCAAGGAGCGTCAGCCCCACTAACGAAATGGTCTCCCACGAGTCAGTCGACTATAGAACAAACCTGCTGGAGGGTACGTCAACCAGATAAGCCCCCCCCACCACCACCACCACCACCACCACCCCCATGCCCCTACTTGACATATTCCTCCACTCATCCCGCCTTTTTTTTTTATTATATCTCCCGCATTCCCATCTACCTGCTTCCTTCCCTGTGGGGCTGAATGCTACGCAAGCTGTGCATGCCTTACATCATGTCCTCAACTAACAGCCGCAGCCTTGAAAGGATGAAAGGAGATTTTTTTTTTAAACATTTTTGCATTTTTCTTTAATTAAAAACATCTATTTACCTCAGTGTTACAACCTCCTGCCAACTCTGAAAAACAAAACAACGGGCATAACACACATAAAGTTGGAATCAGTAGATTCATAGATTTGCAAATCGGCTTAACTTTGCTCCTCCGTGCAGAAAAGAAGTTAACCTTTCCCCCAGGTCTTTCCTAATTCTCAAATATTTATACATTTTTTGCAGAATTAGAAGTTATCCACTGGTTGTTGTTTTGTACATCCATGGTTACGGAGCAAGCCTGAGCTGCTTTGTAGCTCATGCAGGATGACTTTTCACGGTGCTGATATGCCAAAACGTGCCTGGAATTGAGTTCGCTGAGAGCAGAATTTGTGGACCATGAAAACAGAACCATGAACTAAAGCAGGCGTAAAAATGTTTAAAAAAGCCTCGAAGAGCTGCAGAGTTCATGATTATTATCAAACAGTCTCTCTCAAATGTGCCATATGCATCATAAGTATGCCATGCTATTATAAAGATTGATTAATGACCTTACTTTAGCTCATTTGAAGAGATCAACCGCATATTTGAGCACTGCAGAGTCGTGTTTAGCTGCACACAGTCTTCTGTCACATCACTTCCTGTGAACACATATAAATCATCTCTGTTGGTTCAACTATGTGTCATATTTTATGTAATTTTAAACCCCTTTGTGACAGAAAAACACCAAATTTAACTGCGTTTAATTTGACATCGCTCAAGTGTCAGCATACAGACAAACTGCCCAGAGCACTCAGGTGATTTGGGGAGTCTCATGTCCTCACCACAGGCCAGTCTTCCCAAAACTTTGATGTAATCTTTTAAAAGTCACCTGTGGTTTTGGTTCCCTAAACTCAGATCCTGAGGGCATGGGAGGAGGAGGGAGGAGGGGGGGGGGGGCTCCTTGTGTTATGATCCTGAGTGTGATGGGCAAAGCAATTTTCCTGCTGCTAAAAAGTTGACTTGAGAGGCTTAAAATCTGAGAAGGTAGACTTACTAATAACGGACTAATGCTTGTCCTCAGGGAGAGTTGGGGTGCAGGATCAGTGGCTGATAGTCCATATATGAACTAATCACTTATGTCTGTCCTAACCTTCTGTTCTGGATATTTTAGATTCAAGATAGATAAGTTTGCATGTATGTTTCTTTTCGTTTCCTTCCTTTCCACTAACAGCAACAAAACAAACATCAGAAACTAGCCTCCATTACAGTGTCAAGTTCCTTTCTGCCTTTTGTAGTAGTAGTAGCCCTTCTATGATCATGTAACACAACTTGACCCCTGGAGGCCCCAAAACACAGTCGCTGCCCTTTTGACCCTTCTCCTTTTATTTTGCTCCTCCAGATCAGGGTACCGACAGGCCCGAGACGTGCAGGGGAGCCCCTCCCATCTACGGAGGCAACGGGGAGCTGTTGTCCCCCAGGCTCGGGGTACTGGGAGGTGGGATGGGTCACGGAATGGAGGGCGAGCTGGTGTCGCCCCTGCTGATGGTGCCGGTTCACATCGACCCATCCTGTCTCCACCCGGACCTGCTGACGGAGGTGCAGCATGTGGTGATCGCCAGGGAACAGCTGCTGCTTCACCTTAACCAAGTCATCGGAAGAGGTCAGTCACAGAAAAACAGCATCTTTACTGTTAGAATAGTTTCCAAAATATTACACATGAACAATGATTATCATGAAAATCCACCAGAGCTCTTTCAGTGGGATTTTTGGGGTTGATGAGACCTGCTGTTGCGTTTGATTCTCTACTGTTTTTTGTCTTTTTCTTGGACTGCTGATGTGCTGCTCATGCTTATTTTATAAAGTGGAATGTGTAAAATGCATAATTTCCTGCTCTTTTTCCCAGGAAAGACCTACTAAGTACAACAAAGCGGGTCATTTCCCATAGAAAAATAACACAAAACAGACATGCACAGTATTTGTATGAAAATGTCATGCATTAGGATCCAGCCAATACAAACTGCCATGATGATGCGAGTCGGTAATCAAATCGCCAGTGTAGCAGATGATCCTCAATTATCACTGAAGAATGCATTAAAGAGCCTTATTGAAGGGGTTTAAAGCCTTTTACAGCAGCATAAAAGGACACGTACAGTAAAAATGACAAATAATAGTGATTGCTAAATAACTCAATAAAGCATGAAAGGTTGTCCGACCAGCCGGTTTTCAGCTGAAACCACATATTGTATAATCACCGACGTGCACCGTTAATGTGTTTATGCGCTACGCTACGTATTCCCCCGGCTAATCCACGAACACACTCCTCCTCATCCACAGAGCTAAGAGCATCCTCCTCCATGTGTTTGTCCTGCATTTATCCTGTTGTTTCAGTATTATAAAGATAAATCTAAAGTTATTATTAGAAATATGTGGCTTGTTTATAGTAATTCATTCATTCATTCCCTTTTTACTATTCTTTTATATTATTGTAATATCAAGCATCTGCATAAAAGAAAAATATATGCAGAAAAAAAAGAGAATATTAATACAAAAAAAACCCACTGTGGATGATTCAGTAAATCAATAAAAAATAAAACTTTATTTATATAGCACCTTTCATACAGGTTAATGTAGTTCAAAGGGCTTCAGCTGATAATAAGACAGAAGAAATAACCAACATAAAGAAGAGGAATAAAAAATGATGAGGGAACAAAAACAAAGAAGAAATTACAAAGAAGAAAAAAAAGAAAAAAGGAAGATCATTGCATGCAAGAGAAAATAATGTTAAGAAAATTCAAATAAAGTAAAACAAATAAGAGAAAATAAAAAATTAAAGCTAAAAAATAAGAGAGAATTAGAGAAAACATTTATTAAAAGTGAAAAAAATAAGTTAAAATACATTTAAAAAAGTAAAAACTAGACTGAAACTTTAAAAAGAGATTAAAAGACAAAAGAAACAAATGAATAAAATCAATAAGAAGATAAAACTGGCTGAATAATATTATCAGTCATCAGTCAATTACATAAAATCTTTCAGGCTGTACTCAATAGTATTCTTAAAAAGAGACATTATTATTATTATTATAACATTATATTATAAAATACAATGCATGATGAAATGTAGCTGAACCTCAGATGTATGTAAAGCCATACTAAAAGTCGCCCACAAAGAGCTTCATCGCCCGCTTTGTCAAACCACAAATTTGACACGGAGACACAAAAAATCATATTGTGTAGTTTACGTAGGCTGCTCACAAACCCACAGATCAAATTCAACATCAACCCCCCCCCCAAAAAAAAACGCTCTATACCACAAAACCAGAGTCTTATCCCACTAAGGAAAAAAGCCTGGATTTTTTTTTTTTAATGTGGCGTAGGATGATTTTTTTCACAGCTACTATTCCCAGGGTCCATTGTTGGGAGTCGTAATTCAACACCCTCTGCCATCTGCAGGGACGTGATAGGAGAATGCCGCGCTCATTTTATTCTCGCACCCCTCCCAGTCTGGGGCAAGCCCTCATGTCTTAAAAAAGAGATATAATTCAATTAAATGAACAATAACTCAAGGGGGGTTTGGCATAGGCTATTAGGCTGCGTAGGGTATTAATGAATAAACCTCCATACTGGGTTACTTGTGTGGGGAGATTTAGTGTGAGGGCGATGGTAACTTTAGAGAGTCTGCATTAGCTGTTGAGGGTATGAAAACAGGCCAACTTAGAAGAGTCACATGTGCTTTGTTTTTAGACCCTGACCGATACATTAGCCGGCCGATATTATCAGCCCATATTGCCCTAACACTGATGAGGTGTTTGATAACCACATTTGAGGGATCACTGCAAAAAAGTATGGTTATGGGTATGGGGTAGTGACAAAGTTGGCAAGATGAGCAAGTCAAAAATATCTTTAAAAATAGTTTTAACCAAAAGTAAGACTGAATGCTCCTGAAAATGTCAAATGGTGTAACCACAAAAAAATGATAAATATTACATATTTTATCAACTATAGTGTTTTTAAGTGGACTTATACTAATAATTACTTCTTTCTTTCCTTCCTCCCTACCTCTTTTCCTTTCTCCCCCCCTCCCTCCCTCCTTCCTTCCTTCCTCCCTGCCTCCTTTCCTTCCTTCTTCCTCCCTTCCTTCCTTCCTCCCTCCTTTCCTTCCTTCATCCTCCCTCCCTTCCTTCATTACTCCTTTCCTTCCTTCTTCCTCCCTTCCTTCTACCTCCCTTCCTTCGTCCCTCCTTTCCTTCCTTCTTCATCCCTCCCTTCCTTCCTTCCTTCCTTCCTCCCTACCTCTTTTCCTTTCTCCCTCCCTCCCTCCTTCCTTCTTTCCTTCCTTCCCTCCTTTTCTTCCTTCCTTCCTTCCCTCCTTCCTTCCTTCCTCCCTGCCTCCTTTCCTTCTTCATCCCTCCCTCCCTTCCTTCCCCCCTACCTCTTTTCCTTTCTCCCTCCCTCCCTCCTTCCTTCTTTCCTTCCTTCCCTCCTTTTCTTCCTTCCTTCCTTCCCTCCTTCCTTCCTTCCTCCCTGCCTCCTTTCCTTCTTTCTTCCTCCCTTCCTTCCTTCCTTCCTTCCTTCCTTCCTTCCTTCCTCCCTCCTTTCCTTCCTTCTTCCTCCCTCCCTTCCTTCCTTGACTCGAGGACAACAGGAGGGATGAAATGTAATATTTAGAACAATTGTATTCCATTACCTTTATTTAATATAAAAGTTATAATGTAAGATCTTGCCAAACTAGTTGATTTGGTGTTTTATTGACAATTTACTGTTTTTAAGCAAGTTGAATTATTTGGTACAAAGTTTTTATGGTTACACCACTTAGACATTTTTACCATAATCCTCTAATATATTCTTTCTAAATGGATTAAAAGCAGAAATTTGATGCTGGATCCACAAAAAAAGAATGTGTGCAAGTTATTCATGCATTTATTTTCTAATTTTAACACCTTGTTTTCAAACTAATCAGCTGTTTTTCCGTGTGCCCAAAAAGCTGCAGAAGCTACATAAAATCACCTTGATTGATGCTTTTGCTCCAAACTTATTTTTATATGTAAACTTGCAGCCAGAAATATCAGATTGGTTGAACTGCTGTGATGTTGGTGCCAACTGGCATGATGCATGATCTCAATCATAGTGATCCTGTCAAGAAGAAGTTCTCGACAAGCCAAGATGTAGATGAAGCTTGCTGATTGCACAGAATAAAAAAAAATGACCCACAATGTATCCTTTCACTGCTGCCAGTTTTTACCATTTATGGTCAAGATTTCGAATCTGCGGTTTACTTACTGGTCTGTGAGTGCATTAAGCAGCAAGTCACAGAGGAGAGGATATCATCAGAACAAGATTCAAGTTTATTAGCCAAGCATGTTCACACATACGAGGAATTGGACTCCACTTTTCAGCAGCTCTCAACGTCCTTTCATGCAGTGCCAAAACAAACGTACGTGCTCTCGTAATGTTTCTTAGTCACGGTGAAATTCAGGTGCTCGGGCTTAAGTTTCGTCAATGATGCATCAAATTTGAAAGCAACAAAAGACGTGCCAGGTGTCTATTCTGCTTGGGTGTCGAGAGTTTTTTTTTTTTTTTTATTGCATTCAAAGTGCAAAAAACACTGTCAACATTTTCCAGCAAGGCTTATGAGTCAGGTGTTTATTTCATTATGGTTACAGGTGGCACAGGCCAATGTTACAAACCATTACAGCATAAAGTATCAACACCTTCAAAGGGGAGAAACTGGTGATAAATTGTGCTTTTATTGCTGCAGTAATGCCTTTAAACTGGCTGGTCTGGACTCGGGATAATTAAGAGTTAAAAAGCAAAAAAGCAAGAAACAGCTGATTGACATCTTGAAGTAGAAGCACCAGCTGATTCTTGCCAACTGTCATGGCCTCCATTATTCACCTTCTTTGCAACCAGATCTGGTTCTGACTGAAAGTAGTGCATCTTATATTACACTGTCTAAAAAATGGACTTCTTTCAGAGTCAGAGGGGTTTTTTTACATTATGTAAGGGTGAAAAAACAACATCATTTAGGCATTTTACAGGTTTGAACATGACTATTTTAACTAAGATGACTAATTGTGACTAATCCGTCGTGTTGCTGCCTGCAGGTCACTTTGGCTGCGTTTTCCACGGTACTCTGCTCGAGCCAGACGGGCAGAAGCAGCACTGCGCCGTCAAGTCTCTGAACCGTAAGTACAAAAATCACTTCACACGTATATTGGTCCAAAAAAAAACAAAAACCCAGAGAAATAAAAGAGGTGTTATTTTTCTCCTTAACTCACATCAGAGCAATGTGCTAAGCGTGAATTTTGTTTCCAAGCATGATCTTTTCTCTTTGCTGGACAACCGAAAGTGATTTTAATGGAGGAGTTTGGAGCCTAAAGTTGTTGAATGCTGAATTTCCATCTAGCAGAGTTTTTTTCCCTCCTTCTCTCTTTCTTTCCTCCACCTTCCTCCCTTCCTTCTTTCCTGTCCTCCCTTCCTCTTTTCCTTTCTCCCTCCCTCCCTCCTTCCTTCTTTCCTCCCTCCCTTCCTTCCTTCTTTTCTCCGTCCTTCCTTCCTTTCCTTCCTCCCTTCCTTCTTTCCTTTCCTCCCTTCCTTCATCCCTCCTTTCCTTCCTTCTTCCTCCCTTCCATCCTTCCTTCCTCCCTTCCATCCTTCCTTCTTCCTCCCTTCCTACCTTTAATTCCTCCCTTCCTTCTTTCCTTTCCTCCCTTCCTTCATCCCTCCTTTCCTTCCCTTTTCCCTACTTTCCTTCCTTCTTCCTCCCTTCCTCCCTCCCTACTTTCCTTCCTTCTTCCTCCCTCCCTCCCTCCCTCTCTCCCTCCTTTCCTTCCTTCTTCCTCCCTTCCTTCCTTCCTCCCTCCCTCCCTCCTTTCCTTCCTTCTTCCTCCCTTCCTCCCTCCTTCCTTCCTTCCTCCCTTCCATCCTTCCTTCTTCCTCCCTTCTTCCTTTCATTCCTCCCTTCCTTCTTTCCTTTCCTCCCTTCCTTCATCCCTCCTTTCCTTCCCTCCTTCCCTTTTCCCTACTTTCCTTCCTACTTCCTCCCTTCCTTCCTTCCTCCCTCCCTCCTTTCCTTCCTTCCTTCTTCCTCCCTTCCATCCTTTCTTCCTCCCTTCCATCCTTCCTTCTTCCTCCCTTCCTCCCTTCCCTCCTTGACTCGAGGGAAGGGAGGGTTAAAGCACACAATCTTGTAAAAATGTATTTCCTGTTGACTGCAAAGGGAAGGCACGTTTTAGTGTTGTTGTTGTTTTTTCATGACCTGAGGTTTAACTAAATGAACCTTTCCTCCTGAATAGATATTTTACTTTTCCACATAAAACATGGAGAAGTCCCTCGTTACTTGTTACAATTGAATCGTCCATACACACACATGCACACACACACATACACAAACTCAACACACTCTCTCCTTGTCCAAACATATTTACATCCAGCCCTATTTACATCATCTTACATCTGCTTAAATGCATACTTATTATATGATATCACGACACAGAAATAGCATTAAAGAGCTCATCTCATCAGAAGCCCTCAATCCCTTTATGGCTGAGTTGATGGTGATGAATGAGCGTCCAATTGTGAGGACGGCATTAGGGTCCCTCCTAATCATGTAACCTGTCACTTGGAACAGGAAGATTGATGTTTGGAGAGATACGGCGGAGAGATCCGTGCAGTCGCAACGAGCCGCCGACCGCAGCCTGCAGGGGTTTCATCCTCTGGGATTTGAACCTTTTTTTATTGAGTTTAGTGATTTCCCCAGCTGTCCTGACATTGTTTTGGCTTTCTTTTGTTATATTTTAGACCCTGACTCGATGCTTTTATCCTAATATAACCTATATTACCATGACAACTAGTTGAAAGACACATTCTTTATCCTGAAGATGATGAGTGAATCGTAGAGAACAGAATAATCCATCATGGTTTTTCCTCTTTAACTTTTAAATCCAGAGTATTAAAATCATACGTCATCTATCGCAATCTTCGGGGTCTAACCTCACTTGAAGGCTAATCAGCTGGTTTTCTAGAAGCCAAAAGGGTTTCCATCTCTAACCGGATTACAGCAGAGCCACTGAGGCTAAAGAGCGGGACATCAGAGGCACGGATGCAATTGGCAAATGGGAATTTGGAATGGGTCAGGTCTGGGTGAGGGTATTCAGAGAGGTGCTTTTTTCTTCCCCCTCCATTTCCATCATCATCCCTTTTCCCTAAAGGTAGACAAGGAATGACCTTTCCAGTGATGCCAGGACAGCAGAGTTGCTCGCTGACTTTTCAATATAAATAACCCACTTTTATAATTCATGCTGTTCAAAAACCAAATAGCAAAAATAGGGTCGTGTTTTTAGCTTCTTGAGGTTATAAACATGAATTATAGAAAAGGCATCATGAGTTTTTATGTTTTTGTTTCACAAGGCATCACCGACTTGGAAGAGGTGTCCCAGTTCCTGAAAGAAGGGATCATCATGAAGGACTTCAGTCACCCCAATGTCCTCTCGCTTCTCGGGATCTGCCTGCCGCCCGAGGGCTCGCCGCTGGTGGTTCTGCCCTACATGAAGCACGGAGACCTGCGGAACTTCATTAGGGATGAGGGACATGTAAGACCACACACATCCATCTATCTATCTGTATATTATCGATAGGGCTGGGCGATATGGGCAGAATCAAATATTACAATATTTTTGACCAAATACCTCAATATCGATGTTTTTACAATATTGTAGGGATGAGTATTGGTGCTTTTTGATAAATAATCATCAATAATGTGGATATATTGATAAAGTGGATAAAGGCAGATAATAGAACAGTCTGATTTGTATTGTAATGCAGCCTTTTAAAGCAGGAACAAACAACACTTATTCCATATCACGATAGTACAATATTCAAAATCTAAGACGATATCTATAAAATATCACGATATCGATATAATATCAATTTATTGTGGTGCCCTGACTATAGATTCATGCATGTTGTGAATTTCTGCATAAGCCCAGTACAAATATAGATATATATAGATACAGATACAGTACCATGCATGATGAAAGGAACCATATCTCTTTATAGTTTCATCAAGCATGACAGATTGAATACTTTAGGTAGTATTTGAAAGTAGGTTTTTTATTCTAGTCGTCTGATGGTTGTGTTTTTCATCCAGAATCCGACGGTGAAGGATCTGATGGGCTTCGGGCTGCAGGTGGCCAGAGGGATGGAGTATCTGGCAAGCAAGAAGTTCGTCCACAGAGATCTGGCTGCCAGGAACTGCATGTGAGTTCATATTTATTCATTCAACTTGGCAATATACACCGAGAAAATTACAGTGGATCTGACCATAATATGATTAAATATGACTGCAAAAAGAACAGAGGAGCATATTTCTGCATAATCTTAGAAAGGAAAACAGGAGAACGTTTTAAAAAGAAAAAGAGTTGGGGGTTTTTTTTAGTTGGAAGAATGAAGAGAGAGGCTGAATGAAAATATAAATCAATGCAGTAGAGATTAATCGTTCTTCGTCCCTCACAGGCTGGATGAGAGCTACATAGTGAAGGTGGCAGACTTCGGCCTGGCCAGAGACGTTTATGATAAAGAATATTACAGCGTCCACAACAAGAGCGGAGTCAAGCTGCCTGTGAAGTGGATGGCTCTGGAGAGTCTGCAGACGCACAAGTTCACCTCAAAATCGGACGTGGTGAGAACTCAGTCACATATCGAGCTCAATTATTCTGCAACAGTGTCAAGAGACAAATCCATATAACATGCAACAAGCTCATTAAAGTGTTTTTGTCCTTGTATAGTGGTCGTTTGGCGTGTTGCTATGGGAACTGATGACCCGTGGAGCGCCGCCTTACTCCGATGTGAACTCCTTCGACATCACAGTGTTCCTGCTGCAGGGGAGGAGGCTGCTGCAGCCCGAGTTCTGCCCCGATGCTCTGTAAGTACACACACACACACACACACACACACACACACACACACACACACTCACACTCACACGTATCTACACATATTTCTCAGCTGTCGTTCACCTCCTTTTAGCAAAGCCACGGCTCAGTTAGTGTGAGTGATATACCGTAGGGCTGCACTTGAATACATCACGGAGAGACAGATAGAGTCTGAAATCAGGAGGGTGCAGCAAAGGGGAAATAGGTGAAGGTGAACAGACTGTATAAGCAGTGGAAGTCATAAATAAAAACCACTCAACTTTAGACCATCTATCACCAACCTCAGCAGGAGTCCAAAACTTACTCACAGCTCCTCGGGTCTCAGCAGTGGAGCGAGACTTCTCATCACAGCCGTGGGTCAAATAAAAGTCACTTTTCTCGCTTTGACCGCCAAACGCAAAGTAAGTTTTAAATGGAAATCCAATACCGGTAGAGTATTTCTTTTTCTTTTTCGTTTTGTTTTGATTTGTTGCTAAGCGCTTATTGCCGTGGTGATTTGGAAAGGACTTCATCTTCATCCCTTCCTTCCTCCTTTACTTCCTTCTTCCTTCCTCCCTTCCTTCCTTCCTCCCTCTCCTTTCCTCCCTTCTTCCTTCCTCCCTTCCATCCTTCCTTCCTCCCTTTCTTCCTACCTTCCTTCTTTCCTTTCCTCCCTCCTTTCCTTCCTTCCTTCCTTCCTTCTTCCTCCCTTCCATCCTTCCTTCCTCCCTTCATTCCTTCTTCCTCCCTTCCTTCTTTCCTTTCCTCCCTCCTTTCCTTCCTTCCTCCCTCCTTTTCTTCCTTCTTCCTTACTCCCTTTCCTTCCTTCTTTCCTTTCCTCCCTCCCTTCCTTCCTTCTTCCTCCCTTCCTTCCTTGACTTGAGGATAACAGGAGGGTTAAATTGTTAATATAGCACATACACACAAACTCACTTAACCCTAAACTCTGACCTGTTGGTACTGCAAAACGAATACCAAGCGTGATCTCATACCGCACTGATAACGTCATGAGGTACACTGCATATCTATAGCATGTGTGTGTGTGTGTGTGTATGTGAAAGTAGGAGGAGGAGTGGGAGTGTTCAGGTGAGGGGAGGCTGAGGCCCAAAAGGTTCCCAAGCTGTAAATTAAACAGGGACATCAGAGTGAGGGGTGGACGGCTGCACGTCGGCAAACATTCCCGTAATTCTTCTCTCGTGATTGTTCGCAGGGTGTTTTAGTGATAGCAGACGCTGGTAGATACCTTTCACGTGCAGTAATGGGGCCGTTTTGTCCAAATTTTAACAATGATAGCGACGGGCTGCCAAGTCAGGGAAGGAGGGGAAAACATAATATAGAGGCGATATCAGAGATGTCAACGGTAAAAAGGTTCAGTTGATAAAAATGAAGCCTGGCTCCAAACTGATAACTGATGTGAGAACCAAACTTATCTTTGAGACACATTTGAATCATCGGCAGTTCATTTCATATCACATATCACTTATGAAGGGGTAATAACTTAAAGTAGGTTTTATAAGCTACCGGGTGATGAAATGAACTGTTAATATATATAGTTTTCACAAAAATAAACATCAAGTTGCCTCTCAGGTTTCAAGGTGCGAGTGGTGGCTTTAAGAGAATTTATGTATACATGAAAAAAATAAATCTGTAAGAGGAGAGAAGGAGAAGAGAAAAACCAGATGTGAAACTGTTTCACAAATGAAACTGTAAACACACATTTGACTACAGTGAAGCTCAAAAGGGATCAAAAATAAGGTTTTACATGTGTAAAATTATGGTAAATTAAATATATTCATAATTATTTTGGACTAATAGACAAATTGTTTAGTGTATAAAATGTCAGTAAATAGTAAAAAATAATGCAAATCCCAATTTTCCAGGGTCCAAGGAGACATCTTTAAATTGCATGTTTAATCCAACCAAAACCTAAAAAGAATTTACAATGATATAAAACAGAGGAAAGGAGCAAATCCTCACATTTAAGAAGTTGGAACCAGAGAATTTCTGCTATTTGTGCTTAAAATATATTTAAAAGAATTATTAAACATCAAAATACACTTGGCAATAAATTGATCTGATACTTTTTTGAGCTACTAGAAATAAGAGTATTGCCAAAGTAGCTCTTAAATTCCCCAGTGAGATCCTTCTTTATGAAATGAAGCCATATCAGTACAGTTATTTAAATGGATTAATCAGAAATGTAAAGGCACGCTGAGCAGGATTTGTTCGTTTACTGTTTGTAAACATGACATTTAAAGCTGATCCCTCCTCCCCGCCTCAGCGTCTCTCTCCTCTGCTCTCTGTACCTTTATGCACGAGGGTGGGGCCGAGCTCCGCACACACACACACACACACACACACACACACACACACACACACACACACAGAATGAGACAAACTTTACTCAAGTAAATGCAACAAAATCCAGCAGTAAGTTGTTGTGCTTATGATCTGACACCTGGGTTTATACACTCATATCCTGCACACTGTTATTGGCTGGGGGCTACACACCCACTCCTCAAAGGTTGCAGCCTAGAAGCGTCCTGAACACAGCAAAATAACAAGAAAATAAGAAAATACAGGCATGAAAACGATGCATAATATACCTTTAAATATGCTAAACACATTAGCTGTAATCAGGGAATTAAGCCCCTATTTGCTGATATTTATCCTGACTTCTCTCCTCCAGCTACACGGTGATGATCGAGTGCTGGCATCCGAACCCGGAGCGTCGGCCCTCCTTCTCCGAGCTGGTGTCGAGCATCTCCGCCATCTTCTCCAGCTTCAGCGGCGAGCACTACGTCCTGCTCAACACCACATACGTCAACATCGACAAGATGAGCCCCTACGCCTCCCTGCTCGCCTCCTCTTCCCCAACCGCCACTTCCCCCTTCTCGTCTTCCACGTCCGACCCTTCCACCTCCACGTCGCTACCGTCGCATTCCACCCTCTGTTGCCACGTGGAGCGAGACTGTTGCACCTGAAGGAGGAGAAATGGAGGGAAGGAAGACGGCAGTATAAAAAAACAAAGACTCGGAAAGAGAGAGAAACAGAGAGAAAGCGAAAAAGGAGGAAAATATAAGGTGATGAAGAAGTTTGAGAACTACTGTATGTACTTACCAAACACTGGACACTGTATGCTGAGGAAAAACACAGTTTATGGAACTTTAGCTGTTCACTCAATGTACATAGATCATCCACCTTTGTCCTTCTCGAGCATCACCGAACTTCTAGGGCTGACCTTATCGATTTCCACCAACCTTTCTGACCTTTCATCGACCCCCCCTCCCCCTCCTCAAGGAGCGTGAGGTCAGCTTTCCTGCGTCCCCCCCTTACAAGACAATTACAAGACAAGGGGAACGCCTCCTCGAAAGACTTCCAGCAGACAAAAGCCACTGTCACAGAAGCACAACCGAACAAGCCGGTCATCAAACACCCAAAACGACTCATTGACTGCTGCGCCCACGCAAAGCAGGAAGTGGGAGGACAGATTTCATGTTTCCCGGGTGGCATGTGCTTCGATACACGCAAACGAGGCTCGGACCTTTGACTCTATCTGTAATGTGAATGTTTCGACAAATGGCCATGTATTGTGTTGTATAAAAAAAAAACTTTTAAAAAAATGCCACCTTTGCATGCCCCCGCGCCTGCATTCAGAGCGAATGAAGCCTGCAATGACAGATTCCGATTTTAGCGCCTCGGGTGAGTAAGCCGAAGCACTCTGGATGCCGTTAAAGACAGGAAACGGGGGGGAATGGCAGGTGAAGGTGTAAGGTGGGATGTGTAAAACAAACCTGCTGCCTGTGTGCAGTTCACTGGATGCTTTATTCATATAATTACCTGTGGAAGATTAGCCGTTGATATGCTCGGACAAAAAAAGACTGGTTGCCTCACCGTGACTCACCTGCGTGGAATCCCCAGATGTTTATGATTGAAAAGGGTTAGAAGCATCTTTTCTTTTTCTTTTCTTTTTTTTTTTTTTTTTTTAAAGAACTGTAAAGGTCGTGAAAACAGTACAAGTCTAACCACACAACATGCACACAGTGAAAGCATTGAGATACACTTGGAAAGAAACAGAAGAAGAAGAAGAAGGAGAACAAATGAGAACCATGTCTTGAGGTTTTGATGAACTGTCCAAGTTGCTTACTGTGCATCTGTTTTACATAAGTTAGATTTTATTGAAAAAGAAACATGCTGTACTTAATAAAATTATACACCTAGGCAAAAGACATGAGGGCTCGCAGCCAAATAGCTAAAAAAAACAAAAACCTCTTTAATCTTCAATGTTTTATTGATTAAATAACTTGTGGTCGAAATTTCAACTTCAAGAGTTTGTTGTTCCATAAAGATTTCACTCAGAGCTTTGAGTAAATATTATTCCTCAAAGCATCGTTGTGCTCATCTGGCTTCAACCCACGAGTGTGTCAATATGTGACAGTGACAGCCGCGTATCACTGTATCTCTAATAACATCTGTGCAGTCATGTGAAGAAATGTTTTAATACAACACCACAGCAGAGTGTTTGCAAACGTTGGCCTCCTAACGACCAAAATCATCTTTAATTTACACTTCTTTTTTTTTTTTTTTTTTTTTTACCACTTTCAAAAAGCATGTTACACAGTTTTTACATTTATAGAAGTTTTGACCTTTCAGGTAACCATTGGCTTCCATTCATTTAAAAATAATACTAAAGTCTTTAAACTGATTGTTGAAACTTTCTTGAAAAAACAATCTCTGTAAAAAAATGTTGTCAATATTACATTATTGTTGTACATTGTGTTTTAAATGCAGTTAAAGTGCAGATTAGGTTGTTTTTTTTAAAAGTGTGCACTACATTACTTCATAATGTAACATCGGGTTGAGTATTGACGACTGAAGAATCTCCTGCTAATGAGGGGAAGT
The DNA here is from genome assembly GCF_963691925.1 of Scomber scombrus. Lineage (NCBI taxonomy): Eukaryota > Metazoa > Chordata > Actinopteri > Scombriformes > Scombridae > Scomber > Scomber scombrus. Next base: position 4,750,971 of record NC_084975.1, on the reverse strand, counting down.
GGGGTGAAATGTATTCATGAATTGTATAGAAATCCTTATCAGTCTGCTGCAGTGATTCACAAGTAATGTCAAAAAAATGTGTAAATATGAGCTGAAAACACACAAACCAGAGCCCCCTTTTATCTTTGTTGTGTAGCAGATTCTTTTTTTTTTTTTTTTTTTTTGAATGGCTGCTGATGTGACTGGGCCATTGAAAGAGACAGGTATGAATGTTTGCTATGACAAGAAAATTGCTGTACTATATTTTTGTATTGATGATGGAGCTTCTTCTTCAAATCTGGTCACGAATAAGAGACGACCAGCGGTGAGCGAACAGCGACCGCATACAACGAACAAAAGCCACCTAATCAAGATGAACCACTGCCATATTGTAAATAAAGAGAGTAAGAGAAGAGGAGGGGGGGTGGGGGGGGGGTCGTAGGGATCTGTGCGTGGGTCTGTCTGATAAACACGTGAGTTAGACGCTCGATCATGGCTGTAGCTAACGTCACCTCACATCTCACACGACACTGCTGTCACTTTGATCATGTGATTCTCCACCACTTTGCCCCCGTGCTTAACACTGTCCGTTCTATGTGAGTGTGTATGTATGTATGACTTTTGTTGTCCTATGAAAAAAAATAAAAATCCTGAGGTACATGTTGCTATGTAATGTCAAATCAACTTTGTCAGTGTAATAAAGCTATACTATCAGAGTAATATCCTGGTTCTGTTCCTTTCTGTTTAACCTTTGTGTCGTCCTCCCGGGTCAAATTGACAACGTCTGTTTTGACTGTTCCTTCTTTCCTCCTTTCCTTCCTTCCGTCTGTCTTTCATCCCTCCTTCTCTCTTTCTTTCCTTCCTCTCTCTTTCCTCCCTTCCTTCTTTCCTTCCTCCATCCCCCTTTCTTCCTTCCTCCTGTCCTTCTTTCCTTCCCTCCTTCCTTCCTTTCTTTCTTCCTTCCTTTCCTTCCTTCCTTCTTTCTGTCTTTCTTTCCTCCCCCCTACCTTCCTCCCTTCCTTCTTTCCTCTGTCCTTCCTTCCTCCCTTCTTTTCCTTTCTCCTTCCCTTCCTTCTTTCCTCCCTCCCTCCTACCTTCCTTCCTTTCCTTTCTCTCTTCCTTCTTTCCTTTCCTCCCTTCCTTCCTCCCTCCTTTCCTTCCTTCTTCCTTCCTCCCTTCCTTCCTTCCTTCCTCCCTCCCTCCTTTCCTTCCTTCTTCCTCCTTTCCTTCCTTCTCCCTCCCTTCTTCTTTTCCTTTCTTCCTCCCTCCCTCCTACCTTCATTCCTTCCTTTTTTCCTCTGTCCTTCCTTCCTTTCCTTCCTCCCTTCCTCCCTCCTTTCCTTCCTTCCTTCCTCCTTTCCTTCCTTCTTTCCTTCCTTCTTCCTCCCTTCCTTCCTTAACTCAAGGACAACAGGAGGGTTAAAGAACTACCTGTTCACATGGTTCATCCCTCCATCATATTTTCCACAGTGTGGGTGTGCAGCTGCCCTTCATTCCTCAGTTTCACAATGATCCCGTACTAAAGGTGCAATGACACACTCCTGAAGATTTTTGAGAAATGCACGGCAGGCTTAACCTGTCAGATGCAACAAAGGAAAGACAGAGAGAGAATTTAATGTAATCAACGTGTGCACAAATTCACAAAAATGGCATGAAGAACACAGCAAAGGCTTTTAATCAGCAGCTAATCTGGATTGCAACACATTTCCTGTTTTCCTGTTGATGCCTGGAATCAACATAGTTTTTCTTTTTAAATGTCTCATTCAGATGAAGATAGATGATTATTTGGCCACACACCAGGTCAACGCACTTCATCCTTGCGCAACATGTTGAGAAGTCATTCCTTGCCTTTTGTGTCGGCCTTTGTTCACAGAAATGTCCTCTTTTTGTTCCCATTGGCTGGTAATGACCCCTAACCCCCTCACCTCTAGCTGCTCCCCTCTCTTCTTTTGACCATGCAGTACTGTGGTCTAGACTTTCCCCCCTTTTCCCCCCTTCTGTTTTAACTGAGCCGTGACTGTGGCTTTCAGGATAAGGTTGTCCTTTCACACGTTGCTTGGCGACCTGGGACTTGTGTGAAGTTGCACCAAATATGGTCTGAGCTAGACGGTAGTGTCGTGAGTGAGGTTTTAGAGGTGTTATGTAGAAGTCAACAAATCATTAGCCACTTTAATTACACTTTTAAAGAATTGGAAGAAGATTAAATGATGTAATTAAAGATACAAGAAGATAGGTGACTTTCTGCAGTGTTTTTTTTACAATGTGTGCAACTGAGACACATTCAGGATAACCCGTAAAGTTTGTATTTTATTGCAACATCAGTACAATAAGATAAAAAACAATAAATCCAGATATTGCAAGCAAGCAAAATTCAGGAACGCAAATGCGAGTACTTCACTGCTCTTAAAATATCAGTCAGAATATGAAGCAAGAATCTGTCAGTGCAACGTTTGCCTCATCTTGGCTCAACTCTTTGCAAGATCTTTGATGTGTGTTGACATGACCTTTGGCGTTTTTTTGTTAAAACCGTCATTGTACAAATATTAAAAAAACAATATGTGGATTTGATTGAGAGGATTAAAATGATTTGCTTAATTCCAGAGACATGATTGATATATGGAAGTGTTTTATCGCCTGTAGCCATATCATGCTTATTTTGACAAGGTAAGTAATGGAATTTGTTGTTGCTGTAATTAGAGGTTTTCAGACTATGCAATGGATGTACAGCTGGATCTAATGTTCCTGAAAATGTAATATCTGTATGACATAAAACATCCTCTATTCTTATTCAGATCTGAAACAAACTTGGATAGGTTTATTCTTTATTTTGACCTTCTATCCTTGAACTTTTTTACATCTCTTCTTCTCATACCTGCACGCTGAGAAACACAGACAGAGGAGAGAAAAAGCAGCTGTGGTGGAATTTTCCATCGACATCCAGGCCATCAGGAGAACATGCACGTTCAGATGCAGCTATCCAAACCACCACGCACCAGCACTATCTTCATCCAAAGACTTAAGTTATCCCAGCGAAATCCCTTTTTAAGCCTCGGCTAGCACAACAGTCAGGCATGTCTGTCTTTGCATATCACTCTAGGCATCCATCTTTCGCCAGCCACGCCAAGCCTGTCATGTCTTTCATCCCTCATTTCTCCTCTGTGCCGCCTCCAATGCTACTTGTCTCCTCCTATAACAAGTTTCAGTGTGTAAAGCCATAGATATGTATGTAATGGCTTAGAAATGAGCCCAGATAGCATTAATTGTCATAATATAAGGAAGTTATAAGGTATTTTCACTTGCTGCTTTAAAATAATGCAATACAGATCTTCTTTAGTGTTTTTACATCTTAACAATCATGCAAAAGTCAAAATAACATGAGTATTCATTACGAGGTAATAACACACATACACTGCCTCAACACATCAACTCAACCTCTCCACTCCCTGGTTCCTAATGCCTTGCAAAGTCAATACCGACAGGCTATAATCCCCCCCCCGACCCGCCCCCAGGTTTAGGTTTTTTTCTGTGTGTCTGTGTGTATGTTTTCCTGCCTCCTGTTGTAAGTGATACATAGTAAAAACATGACCACACGCGTGTTCAAAGAGAGGACAGGTGCGACCGTTGATAGCATCACAGTAGAAAGTTAAACTGGATGCAGGTTTTTTCGGCGGGAGTCATCAGGTGAGTCAGCAGGGTTGGTATGCGTGTTGGAGGGACTGCTGGACTCAAACACACACGTACACATACATGCATGTGAGTACACTGTGTGTGTGGAGGTGTTTCCAGACAGTATTTACAGTCCACCTATGATCTGTCTTTTAACTGCTTTTAACACTCACCCTCCTGCAGCTTTGAAAGGTGGCTGTTAAAAGTTTCCAATGTCCTGATTTATGGAGAACAGCAGCTGTGGTCAGCTTGAATTCAATCAGGTTCATTTAATTTAATTCTGGAGGAAAGTTTCCACATCTGCCTGAATCGTGATCTGCAGCTCGATAGCACAACATAGAGACAATATTTAGTCATTTATCAGTAGTTTAAAAAGTATTTTAGGAAGTTCTTTATACTTCTAAATACATTTATGTTTTACTGAATTACATTTATTTGATAGCTTTAACCTTTCCTCTGCAGATGTTGAGTTTATGCAAAAAACTTTAAATCAGCTTATCAAATATAATGCATATAGTTGTTTAAACACCCATATGTATAAACTACAACTACATTGTTAAAATGTCTCACATATGAATGCATTTGGAGTTATAATGCACTAAAGCACTCAAAAGGCAGTGATTTTGCATGTTGCATGATTGCATGTACATTTTTGCTCACAATGCTCTTGCAATATTACTTTTAACTTTGAAAGCAGGACTTCTACATGACACTGAGTGGTTTTTCATTGCGATACAGACAATACACCAACTACAGCATACGTAGCATACAGAGGTGGATTGTGCTGCAGGAGTTATTTGAGAGGTTTATGTGGGTATTTTCATATTTTCATATCTGATTTTAATTTGAGATGATTGCAGCACTTATGTGTAGACACTGAAGAAAAGGACAAAATGTTTTCAAGCCGTCTTTTAAGTCTACCGACACTGTTTGGGAGGAGACGAATTTTGGGTGCAGTACCGGTTTGACCATCATACACACAATCTTATTATCCGAAGCCAGTCAGTAACATTCTGACCTGCTGAGTCAACTCACACTCATTAAACTGTTAATGAGTTTTGGCATGAGAGAAAAGAGGGAGGTAGATGGCACCGGGTGGTAGAGAACCCCCTGGCAACCCCCATTATTTACACACACACACACACACACACACACACACACACACACACACACACACACACACACACACACACACACACACACACACACATACCACAGATACCATTGCTGCCACAATTAAGGATTTTCATCAGATATTAAGTGGTTTGTTGCTGCTGCAGCTGTGTCAGGGTGAAACTTTAAACACCAGAACCAAGGGGCTAGTTTTTTAACTTATTGGCGCCCCCTGTTGACACCACAGTGTTTCTGTCTCTACAGCGGACACTTCACCCAAGCGTATGGACACTGGACATGGCTCTCACCCTCTGAGAACTAGAGCCACTCAGAGGGCAAAGGCCATTTTGGCGAACCCTCTCCATCCTCTTCATGTAGAGTTTCAGCTTCTCCCGTCTAAGAGAAGGTGTACTTTCCCCTGTAGAGCCAAATCAGGTAACAGGTATCTTAAATAATTTGTTCCATCTGCCATTAGGTTTTTAACCCTCCTGTTGTCCTCGAGTCAAGGAAGGAAGGGAAGAAGAAGGAAGGAAAGGAGGAAGGAAGGGAGGAAGAAGGAAGGAAAGGAGGGAGGAAGAAGGAAGGAAAGAATGGAGGAAGGAGGGAGGAAGGAAGAAGGGAAGGAGGAAGGAAGGAGGGAGGGAAGTAAGGAAGGAAAGGAGGGAGGAAGGGAGGAAGAACGGAGGAAAGAAGGAAGGAAGGAAGGAGGGAGGGAGAAAGGAAAAGAGGAAGGGAGGAAGGAAGGAAAGAACGACAGAGGAAAGAAGGAAGAGGGAAGGTAGGGGGGAGGAAAGAAAGAGAGAAGGAGGGAGGGAGGGAGGAAAGGAGGAAGTAAGAGAGGAAGGAAGGAAGGAAAGAATGAGGGAAGAAAAGGGGATGGAGGAAGGAAAGAAGGAAGGGAGGAAAGAGAGAGGAAGGAAATAAAGAGAGAGGGAGGGAGGGAGGAAGGAAGGACAGACGGAAGGATGGAAGGGAGGAAAGAAGGAACAGTCAAAACAGACGGGGTCAATTTGACCCGGGAGGACGACACGAAGGTTAAACAAGCCGTAGGCGAGCTTGTTGGGAACTGTATGTATTTATTTATTTGTATTATTTATTAATATTGTTATGTAAGATTCATTGTGTTGTTGGCATGCGAGATATGCATGTTGTAACTTCTGTTGCAAACCAAATTGCCCTTCAGGGACATTAAAGATTTTCAAATCAAATCAAATCAAATAATGGAAACACCACAAGCAAGAAAAGGACTTTAACTTTGAAGTTTTATTGTGCATGCAGCCACAACAGAGAGTCATTCTGTAGATATAAAGTATAAAATATAGCTAGTAGTAGCGCTTGACTTAATATGTGAATTCATTAACCCTCCTGTTGTCCTCCCGGGTCAAATTGACCTCATCTCTTTTGACTGTTCCTTCTTTCCTTCGTTCTTCCCGTCCTTCCCTCTTTCTTTGCTCCCTGCTCCTTCCATACTTCTTTCCTCACTTCCTGACTTCCTTCCTTCTTCCTTTCCTTCCTCCCTTCCGTTTCTCCTTACTTCCTTCCTCTTTTCTTCCCTCCTTCTTTGCTTTCCTTTCCTTTCCTTTCCTTTCCTTTCCTTTCCTTTCTTCCTTCATCCTTCCTTCTTTCCTTCCTTCTTTCCTCCCTTTTTTCCTTCCTTCCTTCCTCCTGTCCCTCTTCAACCTTTCCTTGCTCCGTTCCTTCTTTCCTCACTTCCTTCCTCCCTCCATCCATTCTTTCCTTGACTCCAGGACAACAGGAGGGTTAAAAAAGCATGGGACAAATTAAAGATGCAGAAGAAACTTCAAACAAAAAAGGAAGAAAAACATCCAAAAAATTCAAGACAAATAATCAATTATAAAAGAAAGTACAGTACGGGTTCTTTAGGTTTAGGAGAAGATGTTTTCCCCTCATCTTTTCTTGATATTATTCATTATAGAATCAGATGCACCTGTTTGGTTATCTTACACTCAACTTCCCCTTCTGTCTTTTAAATGGGTCAAACTCTGTGTCTGAGTTGCTGGTGCAGTGACCGTCAGGAAGCTCCTGTGGCTTTTTCTGATTCACCCTCAAAACTTTTATCCAAAAGTGCAAAAGGACATATTTTTTTTATGTGTAATGCATTAGTCAGCAAAATGATGGACATACAAGAGGAGCATTCTTTAAAATGAGGACAGTATAAGCCGGATAGACTGCTTCATCAAAAAAAGAACAAGCAGTTGCAAATCAGCACCCACTGACAGGTATGTTATTTCTAAACACCGCAGAAGTCTTTAGAAATCTTGTCAGGATTAATTCAGCACCTGTGCGGACCCATAAATACTTTACATCAGCGGCATCACAGAGCTTGAATTTACGGCAGGGCGGCCATATGGTAACCACTTCAATCCAAACACAACACAAAGAGACACACAACTTGATGTAAAAAAAACAACAAACTGGAGCCGGAGCAGCGGAGATAAATAACGGAGAGTATTTAAGGACAGATTTACACTCTGCCAAAGGATGCGCTCAAATCTGTTGTCACCTGTTAAACATGGCAGAGATCCATAATAATATCAGCAGCCATATTTGGGGATTTATCAAACTCTCCCCTTTGCTATGTTTCCATGTTACAGGCTGAAACCCCCCCGCACACACACTGCTAAACAGATCTGAGATTAATTGCATGGACACCAGGATGAAATCAAATGCCTTTAACCCTCCCGTTGTCCTCGAGTCAAGGAAGGAAGGAAAGGAGGGAGGGAGGAAGGATGGAAGGAATGTGGGAAGGAAAAGAGGGAGGGAGGAAGGAAGGAAAGGAGGGAGGGTGGAAGGAATGTGGGAAGGAAAGGATGGAGGAAGAAGGAAGGAAAAGAGGGAGGGAGGAAGGAAGGAAAGAAGAAGGCAGGAATGGAGGGAGGAATGAAGGATGGAAGGGAGGAAGAAGGAAGGAAGGAAGGAAGGGAGGGAGGAAAGGAGGGAGGGAGGGAGGAAGGAAAGGAGGGAGGGAGGACAGAAGGGAAGGAAAGAAGGAAGGGCAGAAGGATGGAAGAAAGGGGAATGGAGGAAGGAAAGAAAGAGAGAAGGAAGGAGGGAGGAAAGAAGGAAGGAAGGGAGGAAAGAAAAAGAGAAGGAGGGAGGAATGGAGGAAAGAAGGAACAGTCAAAACAGACGGGGTCAATTTGACCCGAGAGGACGACACAAAGGTTAATGACCTTCTCAATTAGCAGATTTGAGCATCGTTTAACTGTTTTCAAATAAACTCGAGAGGTAAGTATAGATTTCTCCTTTGTCCTCACACTCTGAAAGCTAACTGTATGTAGCTCTTATATATTATGTAGTAAAGATTCACTATCTTCTTTTATTTATTCCACTTCCTTTTCCTCACTTCCTTTCTTCTCCTTTCCTTCTCACTAATTGGCTGTTTTTTCACCCCCTAATTGTCCTGATTAAGTTCACCTGGTTCACTCAAGCCTTATTTAAAGACAGCACTTTATCTCTTTCACATTCCCATGGGGCAGTAGAGCTGGTAGGAGGTTTTTATCTTCTTTAGTTTGGAGCTTAATTCACTCAACTTCATTTAATTTTTTTCTCTCAGACTTTTCAGACCCTTTAATTTACTGCTGCACCAATACAATCCTGATTATTGAAATAAATCTTGAGTTTGAATCTTGACTGTTCCTTCTTTCCTCCCTTCCTTCCTTCTGTTTGTCCTTCTGTTTGTCCTTCCTTCTCTTTCTTTCCTTCCTCTCTCTTTCCTCCCTTCCTTCTTTCCTTCCTTCCTCCCTTCCTTCTTTCCTTCCTTCCTTCCTTTCTCCCTTCCTTCTTTCCTCCCTCCCTCCTTCTCTCTTTCTTTCCTCCCCCTACCTTCCTCCCTTCCTTCTTTCCTATGTCCTTCTTTCCTTTCTTCCTCCCTTCCTCTTTTCCTTCTCCCTCCCTCCTTCTTTCCTTTCCTTCCTCCCTCCCTCCTTCCCTTCCTCCCTCCCTCCCCCCTTTCCTTCCTTCTTCCTCCCCCCTTTCCTTCCTTCTTCCTTCCTTCTTCCTCCCTTCCATCCTTCCTTCCTCCTCCCTTCCTTCCTTGACTCGAAGACAACATGAGGATTAAAGGCTCCAGTTGTGACCCTTTAACCTGGATGGTTTCCTCTCATATCAGACATGAAGTCTGAAGTTTCCGTTCAAAAAAAGGAGTTTATTTCAGTACTTCTAACATAAAAAGGTCTAGCTGATTAAAGAATTGGGCCAGCAACATTCAAATGTTAAAACATAATATGATTTCTGTATTTTCTGTTACAGTTAATCATCATAATGTGTGTTTCCAGGTCCAGTTGATCACTTTGGCATACGTTTTTCTTTTTCTTTCCTTTCCAGATACACTTAATCATAACTGACCTGACTACAACGCCTCAAACGTGAGCTTCATCTCACATTTTTTCACCTTCAGCTCTGCTACATGCATGTGTGAGTGAGGCGGCCTGAATCCATAATTCAACATGTGGCCCAGGTATTTTATGGTGAGCATGTCTTTAAAGTCGGAGCTGCAGGATTGTTGGCCGAGGATGCTCATTCCAGTATCCAATCTCCTCCAAGGACAGCGGATCTTACTGTCCAACCCCGGAGATGAGTCAAGAAAAATTTTCCACTTGCTACAACTGTATATTTCTGCCTCTCCAGTTCTCAAACTCCTCAAAGGTTTTAGTAAATATCACATTCTTTTAGGTGAAAGGGGATGTTAATTAGACATTTGGGTGGTATTTCAAAGGGAACTCTAATACATACAGATGTTAAATCACACGAGTGTAATTTAACATTGTGCAGTCATGTCATCCTGGCTGGCAAAGCTTCTAAATTCTTCTAATATGAACTTAAATTCTCATTGTTCAGTCTGGTTTTTGAAGCTTCCTCACCAGAATAATTCCCCAATCGCTCACACAAAAAAATGTAATTGTAATCACTGTGAAAGGACTGATAATCAGGACTGGGAGTGCTGGTGTACCAAGGAATTCCAGGGGAGTGCGATCACAGCCAGACTGGCGTTGAAAGCCCATATCTGTGGTTTAGTGGGGCACCAAAGTCCCAGAAGGGCCATATGGACGATTGAGGGCGGGGCTGGTGCTTTTTTTTTGTAAACCAGTGTGTCTCTCAGCATTTTCAGCCAGGATGAAGTTCAAGTTTAATGAGATTGTAGTAAGCTATAGTTTTGTGTTTCTACATGACAGGTGACAGCATGAGAAGAAATGAACATATGACTATAAAACCAATGAATCAAAGGGTGGATACATACTTTTGAAAAGTTAAATATGCATTAAATCTACAAATTAAACTTTTAGACATGTAGAATTACACGAGAACACAAATAACCCAAGACTTTTTGTACAACTTAAAATGGTAACATTGGCAAAAAAGTGAAAGTTTCAACATCTGTAGCTCCATCAACTGATGTTCTTTGGTAGAAAGCTGCAGAACAAGCAACTAAACTGGCCAAACTATTTCATAAAGGGCTGTGTGCCTGCAGGTTTTTGTTCCAAAATCAAGAGTACACGATTTGACTGATCAACTGTCTGAAGACTGAGATCAGGTGATTAAATGAGTCAAGCTTAGTGTGCTTGCTTGGTATGCAGTGACACAGCTGTTTATTGAACAGTTTGGACATCCCTGAACTAAGCAGACTTTGAGGTGAGATTATTTTGTCAACTCCTTTCTCCGATGTCAAGGATGATTTAGATTCAGATGAACGAAACTAAGACCCGACAGCCTCGCTAGCAGCTCTGCCACACTGTCATGCTCATCGTAAAGAAAATTACACTGTTAGATAAAGCACAGTATGACAGTAAATGATTGAAAAAATGACCTGATGATGGCGCTAGAGGGAAGTAAGGGATCACCAAACTCATCTGGATTCATCCTCTGGGGATCATAAACATCTGCGCCAATAGATGTTGAGGTGTTTCAATTAATGAGTAAAAACTTTGATCAGCTGGTGGCGCTAGAGGAGCCGTCAGGGAATCACCAAAGTCAGTTGCTTTAATCCTTTGTGCACCTAAATACTTGGACCCATTTATTTTTAAGATAAGATACTTAATTTGTCATTGACAGCAATCCAATTAACTTAGCAGCATTGATATGATGAAGAATTAAATTGTAATAATAAAATGCCAAGATTGAGATATTTTAGTCTGGACCAACTCATTGTACCAACAGACCAACATCATCATCCTGTGCTAAAGCTAAAAAAAAAAAAGTGTTTTTTTAATTAAAGTAATTTGTGAAGTTCATTACTTAATAAAAAATGTATGTTAAGCAATAACATAAACTTCATCAACCATGGCTGCTACTTATAAGTAAATTACACTGTTCATTTGCAAGTTTTAACTGAGAGTACAGTGATAGATCTTGCATATATCATCTAACATTTGCTAAAAGCCATCACCTGACCTAACCCCACGAGGCTCCTCCTCAGCAGCGCTTTTAACACTGTGCACATGTAACACCACTACACACACACTCATCTATCTGTGTTGCCACTGCCCACTTTTCAACACAGCAGCTATTGAGCTGGCACAAAGCAGACTGCACTAGATACTGTCAGGAGGTGTGGAAACACAGTTTCTATCGTCCCCATGGCACTGCCTCCTTAGACTTTGATGCACTGCCAAAAAGACATTTCTCACACTGATACTCTGGGCTGGCGTGGCGAACAGAGAGGGACACAATCACTCAGCATGGAATCACCAAAATGATACTCGCACACACAAAAGAGGAGCTCCTTTTCTTTTAAAAATCTTAACAATTCATCATTCTGCATCTTTAATATCGCAGCGTTTTAGTGTCTTTTGAGTCTTCTGGGTGATTATCGTCTAAGTGAGTGGAAGAGTGTAATGAGTATCCAAAGTGACTAACCCATTGGCTGAGGGTGAGTCACAGTGGGGCCTCCTTTTCAGATGAGTTCTCAATGCTCCCTTTTGGTCCCAAGAGGTGATGAGTAGCTCCGCTGTCGACACAATGGCGGCACTGCAGGCCATTCAAGTTCAAGGCAAATTACAGGGCTTCTAAAAAAAATCCCCCAGTTTGATCCTCCAGCATGCCTCCTCATCCAAAATCTGAAGCAGCACAATTATTCTGCAAACTTGTGCCGACAGTGGGGCCTCAAAAGGGAGATAGAGACAAAAAGTTCAGTCATAATTTAAGTGTAAAGCACCAAAAAAACTCTATTTAATGGGATTTTCGAGATGAAATGACAATGACACAACTGAGTAACAGATGAGACACAGTTGAGAAACAAAAGCAGGAAAGACACTGAAAGGATTGCATGTGAGACAATGAGTCTAATTTGAGTTCCTGTACATCTCTAATGATAGATACAATAATTGCATAGATGATAAAGGACTCTTTTGTTCATGGATGAAAGAGAAGGTGAAGAATGGACAGACTCAGGCTTGTAGAAAAGACGTGGATTACAATCATCGTTTCTCTCATCGCTTGTGGCCCTGTAATAACGGTATAATACAGTGGCAACGCGAGCACGGAGGCAAAGTGACCTCACCTAAACAAACAGCGTTGGTATTGCATGAACATTGAGGTTTTTTTTCAAAGGAGGGATAAATTACAGTCTCGGAGGGAAAAGGGGCAGGGAGCCGGGAGAGATCATAGCAGTCAGGCAGCAGTTTAGCTTTAAGTGGTCATATTGTAGTTCAGTGGAGGTTTTGCAGTAAAATGACAACCAGGTGAGAAAAGTAGGAGTTATTGTGATGTGACTGTAGGACATCTTAGTATTACTACTGTAAATCTACAGTATGATCGCTCCTGTCTTAGACTCCCTGTTCCTCTCTGGAGAGAAGCAGCTCAATCAACTAGCTAAGAGGCAAAAGTAAGAGTAAGATTTACTGAATTACTAACAATACTTTTTAGTTTCTTGAATTTGATATAGGTATTTCCATTTATGTTGTTTCTACCTCACAACATTTCAGATATATTTTCAAGTGGATTTCCTTTGGTTTTTCTAGAATTTAGATATATTTATCTCACATTTAGGCCCGTAGCTACAATCATAATTTCATAGATTAACATTGTATGATCAGTTTATACAATGATGAACCACCAGAGTATGAGAAATAGCTCAAATTATAGCTCAACCATCAGTAGCTATAACATTCTAATATGTTATTCATGAATTCACGAAAATGATGCAACAATATACAATTATATACTGTCTGTGGTGAAGAAAGTATAAGAGGTCCACTTCTGAGTAGTTTTGAGCTTTCATCCCCATCTCATGGTCTTCATGTGGTAAATGGAGGTGGCTCAGGTGTCATCATGTGACCTAGATGAATGCATTAAGACTGTGAGGTGTGGCTGAAAGCTCTGAATCATTAGTAAATGGACCTTTGAGTTTGATTCTTTGCACCGAATACTGATAATACCTTTAATACTGATAATACTTCATATTAATAGTAATTTTAGTTTGAATTCAGGACATTTTCTTATAATCGTGTATATTCTTCACTGTGTAATTGCTTCTTTTACTTAAATAATCTAGGTTAACCTTCATGTCGTCCTCCCGGGTCAAATTGACCCCGTCTGTTTTAACTGTTCCCTCTTTCCTTCCTTCCTTCCGTCTGTCCTTCCTCCCTCCCTCCTTCTCTCTTTCTTTCCTTCCTACATCCCCCTTTCTTCCTTCCTTCTGTCCTTCCTTTCTCCGTCCCTCCTTCTCTCCTCCCTCCTTCTTTCATTCCTTCCTCCCTCCCTTCTTTCCTCCCTCCCTCCCTCACTCCTTCTCTCTTTCTTTCCTCCACATTACCTTCCTCCTTTCCTCTGTCCTTTTTTCCTGCCTTCCTCATTTCCTGTCTCCCTCCCTCCTACCTTCCTTCCTTCCTTCTTTCCTTTCCTCCCTCCTTTCCTTCCTTCCTTCCTTCCGTCCTTCCATCTTCCTCCCTTCTTCCTCCCTCCTTTCCTTTCTTCTTCCTCCCTTCTTCCCTCCTTTCCTTCCTTCCTTCCTCCCTCCCGCCCTTCCTTTCTTTCTTCCTCCCTTCCTTCCTTGACTCGAGGACAACAGGAGGGTTAAGGGTCTAAAAACCTCTTCCATCACTAAGGCAACCAGTACATCTGTTTTACATATACTCACTATATATGAGTATATGTATATGTGATATCTGTCGGTCACAGTCATACTTTGGGGACTCACCTTCCGTCAGAGGAAACTGAGGCTCAGTGTCAGCGTTAAAAACCACAAACCAAGCCAGAAAATCTTGGTGTAGTCATGGACTCATTCCTGCATTGAAGACAATTACAAAGTTCAGCTTCTATGTTCAGTTTTTACGCTTCACATATCGGGAACAAACTCCCAGAAGACTGCAGATCTGCTCCAACTCTCAGTTCTGTCTAACTCGATTTTAGCTTCATTTTATCTCCATTTAAACACTTTTAATCATATTTAAATGTCTTTTTGTTTTACCATGTGTTGCTTTTATATCCTGTCTCAATGCATTTCTTGTTTTATGTAAAGCACTTTGAATTGCCTTGTTGTTGAAATGTGCTGTCCAAATACATTTGCCATTCCTTGCTTTGCTTTGGGAGACAGATATCAGGTCTCCACAAGGTTAAATATTAGTTTTATTGTTAAGACTTGTTTTGTTGTTGTTGTATTTTTTGGAGTACTATGCTGAGATTAGATTCAGGGTTACAAAACGTAGCAATCATGGGTCAGGTTAGGATAAGCACGATGCAAGTGAGTGACAAAAACAAGGTTGTGTGTGTGTTTCTGTGTTTGCATATGTAGACAAGTGATACTGCATTTACAAAGAGGATGCATTGATGCACGAGTCCAATCATCCAGACTTCCTTCTTGTTAGTGGTCACACTGAATTCCTTTAACTTCCTTAAGCTAACAATGATTCTACCATCTGTGATAATATTTAACAAACCCCTCTTTCTGTTTCTCTCTCTTTGTCTCTCCCTCCCTCTGTCTCTCTCTCTCTCTCTGTGTGTGACTGGCGGGTTTCAGTGTTAAGCATTAAGTGTTATGGTGTTTTATTGTTGGCGTGAAAGGGAATGAGTCAGGCACTGAAACTGATCTCATTCCGTCTCAAGGGGGAGACGATTCTGTGGGAAAACCCAGCTTCAGAAAACAGTCTTAGCTCGCCACCTAGTGGGGGAAACATGGTATACACATTGTGAATGAATGAGTGGTTAACCCTCCTGTTGTCCTCCCGGGTCAAATTGACCCCACCTCCTTTGACTGTTCCTTCTTTTCTTAATTTTTCCTTCATTCTTCCCCTCCTTCCCTCTTTCTTTGCTCCCTTCCTCCCTTAATTCCTTCTTTCCTTCCTTCTCTCCTTACTTCCTTACTCTTTTCCTTCTTTCCTCCCTCCCTTCCTTCCTTCCTCATTCCTTCCTTCCTTCTTTCCTCCCTTACTCCTTTCCTTCCTTCCTTCCTTCCTTCCTTCTTTCCTCCCTCACTCCTTTTCTTCCTTCCTTCCTTCCTTCCTTCCTTCCTTCCTTCCTTCCTTCCTCCCGCCTTACTCCTGTCCTTCCTTGACCTGAGGACAACAGGAGGGTTAATCACAGGGCTTCCATTGTGACAATAAAGAAGATAATTATACCTCAAACATAACATTTTCCTCATGGATGTCAGAGGAATGCTTTCCTTGAACAGCTGCTGTCATCTGTAATAACAGCCGCCTGTTAGTGTTATACTTGATGTTTGAAGTGGCAGCTCTCAGGTGTTAATGTGAAGGACTATATTAACATGGAAAAAGGAAGCTGTTTTTGAAAGGGCATGTGTGCTCAGTCATATTACATTTGACAAAAGATGCTTAAACTGATAATCACACATTCAATGAAAAAAATGAAGGTACTTTGATGTGAGTATGGTGTCTGTGCTGATTGATAACAACTTTAATAGAGAGTATAAAGACTTTAGAATTAACAGAAAAAGGGTTATCTTGTACCAGCATTTCCAAATGTGATCCTTA
The DNA here is from genome assembly GCF_963691925.1 of Scomber scombrus. NCBI lineage: Eukaryota > Metazoa > Chordata > Actinopteri > Scombriformes > Scombridae > Scomber > Scomber scombrus. Next base: position 4,735,267 of record NC_084975.1, on the reverse strand, counting down.
ATGACTTCTAGGGATGCTTATAGGGGCTTTAGGGGGGGAGGATCTGCAAAAGAAGGAATAGTTCGGTTTCACTGTTGATTCAGTAAAGTGAGTATTAGGGAAGCAAGCGCGCGCCCCCCCCCCCCCCCCCCCCAATGCATAGGAAAACATACCAGCTGGGCCTGTAAATCTTAATATAAACCTCAGATGTAATCACTTTGCAATATGGCTGCAAATAAAAATTATCGTCTTGTCAATAAATCTGCTGCTTGTTTATAAAATGTCAGAAAATTGTTAAATAAATACCCATTTGAATTTCCTGTGACCTCATCAGTCCAAAAAACCCCCCCAAAAATATTTAGTTTAATATCAAATATAATTATAAACAGCATGGGAATCCTTGTATAAGAGAATCTGCATGCTTTCTTGAAAATATATGATTAATTGATAATCAGAATAGATGCAGATTCAATTTTGATCAATTTATCCTATTACCCATTAAGCGCACCAAAGTCTGAGTTCAGCTGTTTTTCATGGATACTGACATGATTTCTTATAAAGCAAGATTTATCTCTCATTTGAAAATGTATTCATTAGTTCATGTAGATTTTGGGATATAAAATAAAGAAGTCTGGCATGGGCTTAATTGGTACTGTGACACCATTTAAACCCATTTGTGCTCCAAAAAAGTTCCACGTCATGATTCATTTACCAAATATAAAACATATATAGATTTCAAAGTAGGGCTGGGCAATATATTGATATTATATCGATATCATGATATGAGACTAGATATCGTGTAAGAATTTGGATATCTTAATATTGTCATACAGTGTTGTCTTTTTCTGGTTTTAAAGGCTGCATTACAGTCAAATTATGTACTTTTCTGAACTTACCAGACTGTTCTAGCTGTTCTATTATTTGCCTTTACCCACTTAATCATTATATCCAAATTACTGGTGTTTTATCAAAATTTCATTGTGTAAATATTTTTTTAAGCACTGATCCCTACAATATTGTTGGGATATCGATATCGAGCTATTTGGTCAAATATATTCTATTTGAGTTTATCTATATCTCCCAGCCCTATTTCCAAGAACTAAAACATAAATATATGTATTCAGTAACATGTTTAAATGAGGAAAAAAAAACCTGTAATTAAATTGCAAAACACTGTTACATCCTGTTACTCCCCAAGACTGCATATATGGTTCAATGATGTGATGTAACCCAGTGTCAACTGGTGTAACCAGAATTTCTTCATAAAAATCTGATTATATACAGGAAAATAATTGTGAACTAAAACATGGAATAGATATAATCCGCTTTTGCAACACAACACTATGTTTTTTTAAACAAATTTTACATAATTTGTCACAAATTATTTAGAAAAAAAGGTTGTTTTTAGGACATGTCCTGCTCAATATTGAAAAAATACTTTAAAATTTAAATATAGAAATACTTTAAATTGTTTTCTTTTCATTTGATGTTTTAAAAGTAATTATATTTTTATAAATACACTTAAATGCACAAATATTTAACATTTATCATTCTTTTGTGGTTACACCATTTGACATTTTCAGGAGCATTCAGTCTTACTTTTGGTTTAAAAAAAAATGGTGCAAAATGCCATTTCAAATAACATAAAACCAACACAAAATGTACAAAGATATTTATGAATTGCTCATCTTGCCAACCCTTATTTGTCACTGAGTTTGAAGTACAGCACCATTAAATTATCTGCACAAAAAAAAAAACAAATAATGAACTTAATAACTCTCAATTAATGAATTATGCAAGTGTGTATGCTTTATGTGGCCTTAAGCTATCTGTAACACCTCCACACACACACACACACACACACACACACACACACACACACACACACACACACACACACACACACACACACACACACACACACACACACACACACACACACACACACACACACACACACACACAGAGCTGCTGGAGCCAGCCTGGAAACCCAACCCATCTGGTGACGTCACGGTGCTCTGACAAGCTGGTGGTGCCGGAAGAAAAGATGGCGGATCATGAGGAGCAGCTATCCGACGAGGAAAAGGTAAGATGCCGATTTAATCACTGGATAACCCCAAGCTGCGGGGGTGTCGACGCTTGGATTCGGGGTTGTACTTGAGCCCCTTTCGCCTTGCATCCCCTGCATCGACAGTGTTTGTTGTAATGAAGGAGAAAAAGCGAGGCCCCCCTCCAGCTACAGCTACAGCCGCTGCTTTATTATTTTTAGCTCAACTTCCGCTCATTTGCGACTTCTCTCTAACGGAGGCTCCTTGTACGGTCCTGACTCAAAATAGGAACCGTGTACATATTGTAAAATGCACCCTAAGCTAAAGTCCTGGTCGGTTTTTATCCACTGGGTTCGTCGGTTCTCCGTTGTGTGTTTTCTTGCAGGTGTTATGGAAGTTTTCGTTCCCCTAAAAATCGCTAGCTGGTTAGTGTAGCATAGCCGCAGCCTGCTAGCACACAGCTACACTCACTAACACGCCCTTTCCCCTGTTTCACACCGCTTATCCTGCTTTTTACTCCCCTAAAACTAGTGCAAGTTATGTCAAAAAGCGCTGGCAATTTAAAATGTGCAAAATAGGATATAAAACATGTAATATGATAGCAACGGTGGGGATACTGTGTTGTTTAAAGCTAGCCATCCATCAACTGTAACATTACCTGTAATAATGTTACACAGTCAGTAAAAAAGATGTATGAACTATGAGCTCTAGCTGACCCGATGCAAAAGACCCCATATATAATGTTACACTTGCCAATTATAGTTTAAAAACTGTAAACACAAGTGCTCTCCACCCTTTTTTAAAAGCTTATGACTACAGCTTGTGCTAGTATTTATTGTAAAAACTAAACAAATGTGAAGTATTATGCATGTAAAGTAGTCAGACTCATACTTTGAACAAGGTTTACACGCCCATGTTAGTGTCTGGTAGCACGACACTGTTCATTTTTTTCATTTCCTTAAAAGAACTCTCTCTCTCTCTCTCTCACTGAAACACACACACACACACACACACACAAGTTTGCGCAGCTATCCTTTTTTGGACATTTCATTGCCCTTCCTTTCTTTGTGGAAAGTCACACCCAAACTCTAACCCCTGACCTTAACCTAAGCCTAAGTCACACCTTTGCCCCTAACCTTAACCAGGACCTCCTGAAAATGACGCTTTGCTTCATTAGGATCAGGTTTTAGTCCCTGATTTGGACTAACAGTCCTGACAAGGTCGGTGTTTATACCGGAAAAAGGTCCCCGAGAGGTTACAAAACACACGCTCACTCTCACACAGACACACTCTCACACAGACAATCATAGAGCAAATATCCTGAAATTTGAGTATTCAACTGCTTGAGTCTGAGCTGTCTGCACTGATCTTACTACCCCTTGCTAAATTGCTTAATTTTATTTTGCAAACTTATATTCATTGTACTTTTGAATTTTTTGACTTTGTGTTGGTTTGGCTAAATGAAGGAAGGAGTATCAATGTGATAACTGCTGCTTGATACGTTACTGCTGAAACTATTTGTCAATGGATTGACTGTTTGATAATTTTTTGGTTCAGTCAGTAAAAATGAGGAAATGCTAGTTGTACAGCTGTGAAGATTTACATCATAAACTGAACACTTTTTTTTTTAATGAAAGTCAGACTTTGTGAGCAATTTTAAGACAATTCTGTGAGTTTTGGTTCCTTGTGGAAGGTATTTTAACATTGTTTTCAACATTTTGCACATGAAATGAGTCAACAATCCAATAAAAAAACACATGTTAAATGTATAAATAGTTAAAACAACTTAATTGCATTGAGGTTTTTGTAAGTAAGTGACTAATAAACTGTGTTGTGTCTATCCTGAACTCACAGACAAAGCTTTTTAACATCGCAGTAAAACATTAGGGCCATTCTCTATTAAAAAAAAGTCTGCAAACTCTTCAGTTACTTATCTGTAAGTTATATAATAACACCATTCAGTGTCAGAACAAGGCCCGGTTTTATTTTGCTCTGCCCCACAGAAGCCTGAGTCAGAAGTTTAGAGTCGAGGCAGCTCATTGACCGGCGGGTGTGACTGCGTCATCCTCATCAGCACAGAGGCATCAGCTGTTGGCTGAAGCTTTTCATTACTGGCCTTCTTGGGTGTGTGTGTTAGGTGGCTGTGTGGTCACTTTGTGATTATGCAATGTTGCAGCTTCACCGTAAACAGTGAATTCAGATATATGTGCTCACGACGTGCAGAGACGTGAAGAAACGGAGGTGGGGACGTCCTGATCTGATCTCAAAGATTGTTAACAGGGCTGATAAAGACATTTCTGAATCGGTATCGGCTGTATTTGTATTTTTAAACATATTTTCATTGGCTTTCTTGAACATAAAACAGCTGCATAACAATACCAAAAGAAAAACGATGAAGAAAAGAGGCAGTTAGACAAAGTAAAAGTCTGAGATCGATACAGGACAATAAGTTAGTGTTATTTATTTCATATGGAGTCACATTCAGAAAGGAAGTGGGGGGTTTAAAAGTGTGTCTATAGTGTAGTCTATAAATGGTTGCCAAATTCTCACAATTGTATCTGAGGAGCCACATATAGTGAATCTCAGTTTCTCAAGTTTGAGATACTGCATCACCCCGGAGAAGGATCAGATCTTTATGCTAATTGGCTATAATGAGCAAGACCTGAAACCCAATCTCAGTTTTTACCTCAGCTATCACAGGAGGTGTCGTAAACGAAAAGCTCGATCTGTGGCAGGATGCGTAAGTGAACTCCGACAATCATACCTGCAGCTGAAATGTATCTGCAGTGTGAAAATATTTGAAATACGGAAACAAAAGCAGAACATCGTCTTGCAAAGTCTGCAATGCAAGCGTTTCCCGAGGTGATATAGTTACAGAGCTGCTTTCAATACCACCAATTCGATATGGCACCTAAAAAAAAAAAAAAAATACAGTGAGTTCAGTCAGATGAGTCAGGCCAAGGCTACACTGATGCTGAATAGTTTTTAAAAAAGAAGAGAGACATTTCCTCGAGACGGAGACATGGCCTCAAAGATTACAGAGAGGGTAATTGTATTCATTGTGTTGGATGAGCAGCTAAAAAAATGCAGGTTTTTGCAGTTTTTTTTACTATATTTCAAACACTTAACAACAAAAAACAGGAAAGAAAACATTGAAGAAAAGCTTTGATTATGCATTTTCTTCCTAATGCATTGCAGAGCTATTCAGTTGTCAAGCATTGGATTGATTTTAATAACTTCACTGTGCAGCTGTATCATCGAGGGAAATGCACTTATCAGATCTGGACTTGGTATCAGCAGATATTCAGTATTAAAATCAAATTCAAATAAACTTTATTATGCCGTGACAGATCAGAAGTCTTTATTGCCAAAGCAGTACAGAAGATGACCAACACTGACAGATGATTACAGATAAATTACAATATGCAAACATCAACAAACCTTTCAAATAAGATATCCACGTGTTAAATGACCCGGACTCGGGGGGGGGGAGGAGGCGGGGTTGAACACTTGATTGGGACATCCCCTAAACATAGGTTGTTGGTGTTATGGAGCTCTTTTTCATCATTTAACCACATCGGTTTTCACAGTTTGACCAGACAGGTTTGACTTTCAAGAGCTGAGGATGATGACAGTCGGCCACCTGTCAGACGCAGCCAATATCACGCAATATGTAACTGTTTGAAAGTTTTTGTTCACTTCCTGCTCTGAATATGATGAACGCTGTGGGACCGAGTGGTGTTACATCCATCTCTGTTGTGTTGTTTTTTTGTTTAAAGAAGAGAAATAATTTCCACGCAAGCAAACACCGCAGTTACATTTTCATACTTGGAAGCTACTCGTCTCTCGTGCATTAGCTCGGAGGAGTCAACCATCTGCTGCAGGCCCTCGCTCTGGTTATTGTGCAGCTTTGAGAACGATTGCAAAGAAAGAAAAGAGAGGAAAGACACAGAAGTGAAAGCAGGGTGTAGTTTCCAAAATTCACAAGTATGTAAAAGTGACAGTTTCCACCCAACCTCAAACTTATTCAGACATTTCTTTACTGCACTTTCTTGCTACTTATTGACATATACGTCAGTAACAAATAACAGTTGGCAAGATGAGCAATTCAAAAAATATCTTAAAAGATTGTCTCAAAAGCAGCATCAGGTTTGTTAAAATGTAGATTTAGTATTTTTGTCGGTTTTATATCATTTGAAATGACATTTGCACCATTTTTTAACCAAAAGTAAGACTGAATGTCAAATGGTGTAACCACGAAAGAATGATAAATATTAAATATTTTATCCACCTACAGTGTATTTAATTGTATTTATAAAAATAATTACTGCATTATAAAACATCAAATGAAAAGAAACATTTTTGGGCTGTTTCTGCATTTAAATTTTAAAGCATTTTGTCAGTATTGAGCAGGACGACAACAGTTTTTTCCTAAATACATTTTGATATATGATGTAAAATCTGTCAAAAAAACAGTGTTGCATTGCAAAAGTTCATTATATTTATTCCACGTTGTAGTTCACATTTATTTTCCTGTATATAAATCAGATTTTTATGAAAATATACTGGTTACACCATATGGACACTGGGTTGCATCACGTCATTGACCCGTGTAAAAGTGACAGTTTCCACATAACCTCAACCTCAAACTTATTCTGACATTTCTTTACTGCACTTTCTTGTTACTTATTGACACATACACTAATGCAATCTGCAGTAAGTTTATCACTTATGGTTTAGCTGCTAGAGAGACCGGTACGGTAGATTAGTCAATCTGATGGTACTTTCCCACATTGAATGACAAATCTGCAGATTTCCTTATGTGGGAATCCTAACCTGCTATGATCCAACATTACTGTGATGGCTGTGTTTCATCTATAATAGAAGAAGTAGCTTTAGAAAAGGTGACCTAAGCCGCTGCGTCTGTGTCAGATGTAATAAACGGTTTCAGGTTCATCTCTGTGAAATACTTCCTAAATGTGTCTCAGGGGAGGATTGTGGGATGTTTTTTTTTTGGGTTGCTGCAGTTCTAAAAAAAGACATAAGCTGTTTGGGAATTACAGAACAGTCTCTCCTTTTTTTCTAAATTATTAAACAGAGAAGAGCGTCGTCGTCTTCTACCGTAGATACAAAGTGCTGCTCATAGTCTTTTTTCTTTTTCTTTTTTCTTTTGAGTCATATGGGAACCAGCCTGCTAGCTTCCTGATTACAGCAACAAAACCACACATGGGTATTACAGGAAACTGTCATTACTCAATCTGAACGCTGTCGCCTCTTCCTTCGTCTGTATTTAAAACAGAACCAGAAACCAAGCAGACTATTTAACCTGTCATTTGAATTGTTTGTTATTGTTTAAAAATAATAGAAATAATAGTAGTGTGGCACTTAAGTAATTGATTGACAGAGTAGACAAACATATTAACCCACCACCGCCTACGTTTATGAGCATCCTGTTTCACTGCAGCTCACACTTCCATTAAAAGCAGTTAAAAAATAACTGAACGTCTGTGCTGTACTTCCTGTTTCAGATTAGACCTTACTCACTTAAAAAAAAAAAAAAAAGAAGAAGATCGTGTGAGAATATTAAACCTCAAGAACAGATGTATAGTCATGATTATAGTCTTGATGTGCTGCTTTTAATCACATGCAATCTTTTTAATTGTTATTATATTAGTTGTGAATTGGTTGGAGCGTTACGACAGACTCACTGAGGCTTTATATACAATGAAACTAATGCTTTTGAAAGAGTTTATGAGAAGTGAAACACGTGTTTTTTTAGATTATTGTGCAAAGTTGTCAACGTCTTTTTTTATAATTGACGTTGATGTGGTGTAGTAGTTTATGTATGAATGGAGCACGTGCTGTCGCTGAGCATGATATAAATGAGGAAGCTTAAAAAAGACAATTTGGCTCCATAAAGAGACATGACACACACACACACACACACACACACACACACACACACACACACACACACGGCAGGAAATCTGACCGCCAGTGTCTGAAATGCTGTGTCTCATACAGCCAAAGTTTAATTTTTGTGAGCTAGAGGTCGTTGATTCATGTACAGCCAACACTGCAACTTCTTTGTGACCAATTTTAACCCTTAACCAGGCAACGTGCACCAGGAAAATACCATACATATATAGATTATTTTATACCTTTAATAGCGGGGAACGTTTCCTGGTGGGAGATACAACTCATAAAAATAATTAACAACTAACTTTCCACTTCCAAAAACAACAATTAGGAGCAAATGTGTCTCCTTTTTATTAATTGATTAATTGATTTTCATCATTATCACTTTAACTCTTTGCTCAAGAACCCTGAAAGGGGGAAAAAAGAAATCATATGTAGTAGTCATACAGGAAAAACAAGCCACTAGAAAGAGTAAAGACAGCTTAATATTTGATTCAGGCAACACATAAATTCAGAGAGGGATTTGAAAGCATCCTGCATAAATTTAAAGAGCAGAGTTGCTTGACTGTGGCTTCGAGCTGAGCGCGGATCACCTACCACAAGCTGCAGTCAGCAGAACGTTTCACAGGCTTCCTTAAAAAGTCTCATGATAGAGTTTCAGAATTTAAGGTCATAAAATGTCTTTAAAAGTCTTAAGGTTTTTTTTTATTATTATTGTATGTTTTAGGTGAGGTGGTGTCTGATTATATGAGATATTTAGCCTGTTCCTTTTTAGTGTTGTCAAAATGACCAATCCCAAGGAAACTTTAGTTAATAATCAAGGGTTTAAATTCAAGCCCTTGTTGTTTTTTGTTGTTTTTTTATAAACACAGCGTGACAATGGGACACAGTTTATTGCATTTTCCATTAATTTGATTGACAGTGTTGTTATATGGAGATACAAAAACATCACTGTTAATATCTATATATTACATAACAAATAATAATAGTAATGCATTTTATTTATAGGCCCCTTTCAAAGCACTCGAGGACACTTTACAAGAAACAAAAACAAAGTGCATCAAACATAAAATCAGCATAACAGAGAAATAGAATATAAAGTTAGTACAATAGTTTGTACTTTTATATTAATATCAAATGCCTTAGACTGAATGTGAGTTCAATCAACGTCTTTAAAAAGGTCTGAAAACACATTAAATTTGATTTGAAAAAGTGTGTCAGCTAACTAACTTGACAGAAAAGGTCATTTGAAACGTTTAGTGCTTTTATTCTGACCAGGTTTAGTGTCTTAAATCTTACAGAGAGAAATAAAGGTGAAAATGCATGTCACACAGTACAGTACAGTCAGACATTATTGATGATATAATGCATTAGATCCCACTTGTAGAATGCACTCCTTATTAATAATACATTCAGTTTCCCATCCCTCGTTTTACTGGAGAGCTCCCTGGAAACTCCCAGCAGCCCCCTGAATGTTTCCTGCTGTCTTTTTGACGGTCGTGATGACTTCCTTGAATGTTGAAATTTTAGCGGAATCTCCCTTTTTTTTAAACTAAAGAATGCAAAGACGGAGGAGTGCTGTCTGTACGTGCCTGAAGTGGAGTCAGAGATCTGCAGATGAGGACAAAAAAAACAAAAAAAACAACTATGCATGCTTTCCAGTCTGCTGCAACACCCTGCACATTACTGCGCCTTGAGGGGACCCAAAATGCTGCCGCCTCTTCTTTTTTTTAAATTAAAAAAAGGTTTGCAGCACCTAGCACCTCAGTCGCTGATCTCCAGGCAGTAAAACTCACCCTTTTTTCTTCCAGAGGACAGTTTTAAAAGCTGTTATTGAAAATAAAAACACTCAATCTGTTTTGGAAGTGGAGCCTTTTAAACCTTTTAGACTAGGATTACGTCCCTGGTTGACCTCAGGACTTTCCTTTTTAAAATGCTAATGGTTATTTGTTAAGACCCAGCGGCTTCTTTACAGTGAGGTGTCTGCCGGCTGGACGCGGTAACGCAATACCTCCAGATATTCCATATATTGCATAGCTAGCTGCTTTGGAGCGGGGGGTAAAGTGACACTGCTTTCACCGGCGCTGTGTGAGGATAAATCGCTGGTATGTAAGCTGAAGGTGACAAATGAGCTCGTCTAAAGCAGTCGAAGCAGTAACGTTCAGGTTCAGTATTCGTGCAGCAGAGCACAGAGATAGACCAGTAACAAGGTCACAGGTTTGATAGCTGCCTAAGTATTCATGTGGATTGTTAATTGGTTATTTTATCAGTCTTGTCTTTTTTTAGGCATTTCTTTTAATGATTTATGTTTTAATTTCCAACGTTTAGGATATTAAAACATTTGATTTTGGCCACTAGTTTCAACAAAAGACACATTCACATGTACATAGTTTGCTGTTTAATCAAATAAAATCTGTGTATTGTAATTTTTACCACATGTCTGCAAGGTGTTATGAAAGAATGAATCAAAGTGCAAGAAGACATAACTTAACTAACACTAGAGACACATTCAGTTTCAGTTTAAAAAAAGCAATACAATAATGTTACAACATAAAAAAGGCAAAAGCAACAAGCCACAGCAGCATTTCTGTTTTATTCACACATTGAGTTTAATTCATTCAAAATTGTTGTAAATATTCCAATTTATATTCTAATATAAATTGTTTTACACTGAAGGAAGAAGAAAGTACATGTAGTTTAAAGAAGGTTATAGTAGTTTGGGGTTTCATTTCATTATCTTGCATGTATTTATATCTTTAAGTTTATATCTGTGCGCCATTAGTTGAGCCTGCTGTGGGAAAATGTGGGTTTTTCTTTCTCTTGTTTGGTCACATGGGACCAAATGAGATAAGACATGCGTAAAACCAGCAGTTTTCTGACCGTACCCTATGTGGTCTGTTTTTTCTGAGTCAGTCAGAGCAAATAAATCTCTTAATTTTTGCGTTTTATATCCACTTTGTTTGTGCATGTGGAATATTAACTTTTAAACAACACCATAATTACACGAGTTAGAAACTTTACCTCCTGCACAAGTGTCAAAAGAAGGTGTTATCACTAAAGTAACCTTCCAGCTTTCACACACCTTTTAAACAGTCAAATAAAGCTTATAAAATGTTAAATCTGACAAATTACCAAGCAACTTTTAATCAAGTTGGAAGTCTCACAATGTTTTTATCAATACTTTATGTCTATGATCTGGAAGAAAGGAAGGAAATCAATCTTAAAAGTTAAAAAATATGAAGTTAATGATACCATTTATGATCCATGTGTATATTTGCTTTGTAGCTAATGGGCTACCAGTAAGCTCTGTGAAGCTCTGGCTCAGCATTGGCGTGGTGTAATGTGTTAATCTGAGTGTAAGTGAAGCCCCCACCCCCACCCGCCACCCAAAAAAAAAAGAGCACGGTGCCATGTTGAAAAAGTATCTCGATCTCTACTGTCAGACAATCTTTAACAATCTTATCTCAACATCACAGATTTGTGTTTCTGGCATTTAATCTCACCACTACCTTCCTCATTTTTGATTAGAGGAGCATTTCTAGTTGCCCTGTGGCTGGTTGACAGTCTTTCTCTCTCTCTCTCTCTCTCTCTCTCTCTCTCTCTCTCTCTCTCTCTCTCTCTCTCTCTCTCCTCTCTCTCCTCTCTCTCTCCGTCTCTCTCTCTCTCTCTCTCCCTCTCTCTCTCTCTTTCTCTCTCTCTCTCTCTCTCTCTCTCAATCCGTCTCTCTCTTCTCCTCTCTCTCTCTCTCTCCTCTCTCTCTCTCTCTCTCTCTCTCCTCTCTCTCTCTCTCCTCTTCTCTCTCCTCTCTCTGCTGTCACACTGTGGACTTACTATACATAAATTATTGCACCCCATCACCCATTTTCACCAACATTAAAATTGGTTTTCTTATAAACTAAGCCCCGTCTCTGGTGTATAGAGTTTCGACGCCTCCCTTTTTTTTGCCTTTTCTATCGAGGATATTGAGATGGAGACGTGCCAGAGAAGGGGATCAAACTCAGCTTAAAACGCCAGCAGGCCACAATAATGCCTCCAGTTAGTTCTTGTTTTGTTTTTTAAATAAAAAAAAATACATTATTTTTGTGAATCTGGATCGGCACGATAAGCAAGCAATTTTGATGCTGGGATTAGTACAGTGCAGTTTCAATTTCAGCTTCATCTTCAGCGGGTGTCGTTTGGGATTAAGGAAAGAGAGGGTGTTTTTTCGTGGGTGAGGTTGGCGTTTGTGGGAGTGTCTCTTCGGGGAGGGAAAAAAAGGAGGGTGGTGGGTAATATGAGGATGAATGTACAGTGAATAAATTGAAAGCAAATGGAGATCCAGCTGGTGGGACTCGGCCAAGTGAGCACAAAGACACACGAGAATGCAACACACTACAGGAGGTCCCCATGTCCCAAAATTCTTTGTCTGTTCTCCAGCCTCTCGGTTAGTTTACGCCCCCCCTAAGCCAATTCCTTAACCTCCTCCACCCTCCGACAATCCTGAGAAACAGAATAGAACAGCCTATGCAGGACTAAAAGCCCTTATCTCAAGTGAAAAGAAAGATTTAAGTCCAAGATGATGATGATGATTGAGATTGAAGACACTCAACACACACCCCAACTCTCATGAGACTCACTGGTCGTCTCTCTGTTTTGTAAAATAACCAATTACATTACCATTACAGTCAATCCTTTCTGTTTCCACCTGCTGCACATCCACACTAATATATTTTCATTTTAAAAAACTGCATTTTAACCCTTACATACTACATTTAACCCATTTTTTTTAACACCTGAGAGCAGCAAAATCACCCTCAAGACTGACGACTTCTCCTCATGTGATCCAGTTTAATACAAAATATGGAGATATTAAATGTTTTTGTGAAGCTTATACTCATTTTTGTAGAGTACTATTTTCCATATTTATTTAAAACATTAAAAAAAACAACAGTAAAACATTGTTGCATCATTGAACCATTATTTAATGTTATATCATAAACAAAAATAGTAAAAACGAAAGAATAAACTCTCACCACTCCTCGAAAGCTTCGTTAAGGATGAATCGTGCGGTCCTCTGTGACTGATGATGTGACGATATTTATGAATGAATTTGTGGCTCTGAAGTTTTGATATGGATAGTTAGTTATGAGGAAGTATTGTGGCTTGGCAGGATATAGATGATAGATGATAGATAGCCTTTATTGTCCCATGGGGGGAAATTGAACAACCAACACATATATCACTCACTCAGGAAGGCTGGGTCCATATGGGGTTATTGGGGGGGGGGTTATTGAATGCCGAGATGGCAGACGGGACCAAGCTCTTGACCAAGCCCGTCTCCATCTCAGAGTCCTGTATCTGCGACCAGACGGCAGCAGTGTGAAGTGAGGGTAGAGAAGGTGTTCGGGGTCGTTAGTTATTGCTTGTGCAAGGCGTGTGACTGCTCTGGGGTTGAGTTCGGTAAGGTTGGGTGTGCGATGGTTGATGATCTTGGATGCGGTGTATGTTATTTTTGTCAGTTAGTGGTGGACAGCATGTTGTAAAAACAGGGTGAGCCATATGTTACGGGTTTATCTCTAATGATGTCCGTCCACTTGTCCGTTTTGGTACAGCTTCAGAAATAAAAATAACCTCCTACCAACAACACAACATAACACCTATGACTTGACCAGATTGCTTTGTTGCAGAAGATACTGTAAGAAAGGAAGAAAGTAACACCAGAGTTTTCTTTGCATTGAACTGGTGCTGAAAATACATAAATATCAGGCTGTCAAGGTGGCAGAAAACGTAGATTGGGAGTCGACAGTCGAGGAAGAACCCTAACCTTCTGCTTCATACAATCTGGAGGTTTCGTGTAGTTGATATTTTGCATCTTAATGTGACGTGAGCGCAGCGAAGTGACCAGCGAATGCATCTCACCAGTGGAGTGAACGGTGCCGTCAGTTAGTTTTTCGATCATTTCAACTTGCATACTGGACATTTTTTCTTAGTTTCTAACATTTTATAGACAAATAATTTAATTAAACTAGTGACATATACCCAATTTGCAAGTTCACAGAGACCAAAAGTTATTAGAAAACCTGTGATAATAAGATGGAAGGAAGTTGGCTGGAAAGATCTAACACAGAAAACTGGGTCAGTTTGACCTGAGAGGACAAAAACAGGAGGGTTAAGACAGAAATAGTGGCTGAATCAGGGAAGTGTAACAAAAAGGTAATTTAGTTTAATTATGAGGCAACACCAGGACCTTAAAAAGCCTTATTTTGTCTGACCAACAGTGGAAATCTGTATAATAAATTATATTTTAATAACAATTACGCAATAGAGAACAGCAGTAAATCTTCACCTTGTAGAGGGTGGAATCAATGTTTTCAGTTTTCCAGATAAATTACAAAGTAGAGGCCAGTTTTATCTTTTATCGACTAATCAATCAATTCCCTAATGTTGTCAGCTCTAGTCTAACATTTTACAGTATAATCCAGATGTTGGATTATCACTAAACCTCATATCCACTGATCTTTGGGCCAAAGGAAGGAGACTGTAACACCATGACATGTTGTTTTAAACACACAGATGGTTAAATACAACTTTTTAGCCTTATTGGTGGAGGTAGTAATGATTTGAAGTTGTTGAGCACTTGACAACAACTTGATTTGGGGTTAGTGTAGAATCCCAACCAGGTCTAGATAAAGTCAATCAGGATTAATCGTTAATCTAAAGACTCTTGAGTTAGTTAACCCTCCTGTTGTCTTCCTGTCAACCCTGCAACGTTTGTCCTCAAGGGTCCAAATTGATCCAGTCTAGATTGACTATAGACTGATGTAGAAAGGTCTGGTCAGGGGGGGGAATAGACCTTGATGTTGCCTCATAATTAGATTAAATTACCTTTTGTGTCTCACTTCATTGATTCAGCCACTATTTCTGTCTTAACCTTCCTGTTGTTGTCCTCCCAGGTCGATATTGACCCAGTTTGGTTTGACACTTTGAAGCTTCTTCAACCTAGACTATAGACAGATGTACTCAAAATAGAATTGGCCCTCATGTAGCCTCACAATCAGACTACATTTTGTTTCACTTCCTTGATTCAGCCACTATTTCTGTCTGGGTATCGGTGGTCAATACCCTTAAAGGTACCAACCGAAATAAATCGACACCAAGTCGTATCGAAACTCGTCAAACGATACCTGCAACCGATCCTTTTTGCACCCAGAGCTAGAAAATGACTATTTGTTTGGACTTGCTCAGAGCCAATCAACCCAAGCGTTCTTAGATAAATAAATATTAATAATTTGAAGACTTTGAAAAATGCATTTGTGTAAAAATCGAGTCATTTAGATGCGGAGGAATGTATCGAATGAATTACTCATTTGGTATCGGTATCACTTTAAGGGTTCTTGGATATGTAATGGTATTGTAATTGTTTAAATGATACCCAGTCCTAACCACAGGTTTTACACATATTTTCTTTGGAAATTACGACCTCATTTTTTTATTTAATGTCCTCATGGGTCAAAATTGACTGGAGGAAGTTCTCAGTAGAGACTCTTTGCTTCAGTCTCAGCCCGTCATGGAGTACGGTCTCAGTTGGCGCTCAAGGCTAAAACTAGGCTAAATCTCAGAGCTCCGAAGTGTCCCAACAGGCCGACGATGAAAGGAACATTTAACCTCAAAGCTTCCATTCAAAAGTGAAGCCCTGCTGTAATTACATCTGTCTATAAGTTGTATATAAAGTGCTTTTGGCTCTATTTATATCTAAAAAATCTTCAAGAGAACCTAAGTGTTTGTGAGGGGATTTTCCAAAAAACTGTAAACATAGAGAAGTGAGTCTATTTGTTTTTATGTCACTATGTTATTTATATTATAAATGTTCATATGTTGCCTTACTGTATAGTCAAAGAAGGATGTGGGCTCTTTTCCAGGTACTTATGAGAAGAGGAAGCATTACCCTGTTTTAACCAGCTTTTAACAGTCAGTCAGAGCCTCACTTGTAATCCGCTAATGGAGTATCCCTCTCCCCCTCCTCCTCCTCCTCCTCATCATCCTCCCTTTTCCCCATCCTCCTCCTCCTCCTCCTGTCAGTGATTCATTTTAAACCACATCAGACTCTCTGGGCTTCATCTCTTTTGCTCTCCGTGCTCTCTAAAACAAGTTAGGGATGGTTTTTGCTGTCGAAATGTGATCGTAAAACCATCCTTACTCATCCCTTTGTTGGGTTTACTGGTCTCTCCTTTGCTTCAGGCGCTACAAAATTAACCATGTTGTTCCAAAGTATTCCCAACACATATTTTTAAGATTTAATGTCTCAAGATCAGCTTTTTAGGCAAATACAGACTTAACCCTTACACTTTTTTATGATGTAGCAGTGAAGACTGATGGCTCTAATGGTTATACAATAAACCCCACAGCTCCATAAAGTTCTTGTTAGTTTCGCTTTCAATATAAAATAAGATTTAAATCATTATTGCTATGTTATATTTTCATGTCTTGGTAAAATAGGACATGATATTGTGTGATAGAGTGGTGTAAAACCTAAAAAATACACTCTCTCTGCTCTCTGAAACATTAATCAAGGTTTAATCACATTTATTGATCAGTCAGATCGACTATTGATGCTTTCTAAACACATCTGTGGTTCAAAATGTGGTTTAGACACTTTGAACATACTGTTGAGGGTGTAGAATATGAACAGTATGTAAAGGGTTAAATTCTTATCAGCATGGATAGAAATATTTTAAATGTCATTACAGCGGCCTGCTCAGATTTCCTGACCTGCTCGAAACCAAATTTCCTTTATATTTGTGTGTGTGTGTGTGTGTGTGTGTGTATGTGTGTGTGTGTGTGTGTGTGTGTGTGTGGTGTGTGTGTGTGTGTGTGTGTGTGTGTGTGTGTGTGTGTGTGTGTGTGTGTGTGTGTGTGTGTGTGTGTGTGTGTGTGTGTGTGTGTGTGTGTGTGTGTGTGATCATCTCTCTATTAGTCTGTCCATGATGAAGCCCATCTCTTGCTTAAACACACACACACACACACAGCACACACACACACACACACCACACACACACACACACACACACACACACACACACACACACACACACACAAACCCATTAAACAGCATCATGTAATGTTGTTATTTCCCGCCTGTGATTACAGTCGTGCAGCTGAGCTCAGACTCTATTAATATATATTAATATATTGGTGTCAGATATTTGAACGAGTCGAGGTGTAGTTTATCTAGTAGTTAACAGAAGCCTCGTAAATGATCGTGGAAGAGCAGTTTTAATAACTAACTACAATACTAAACTCTTATTAGCAGATAAAGTTGTGAAACAAGTCACATTGATGTAGATAAATCTGATATCAACATGTCCACATTAGCATATTTAGATCATTTTGTACATTTATTCCTTATCACAGTGGCTGATTTTGCTTATTTATTGCATTTTTTAAGCTGTTATTTCATTTATAACATTTCTAAAAGAGTTGCCCATAGTCCAAAATCTAGAAATATTCAAATTAAAATGATATAAAACAGAGAAAAAAGTCAGGAAAATACTCAACTTTGAAGAGCTCGGACTGGAATTTATGCTCAGTTCATTTTCTTTTCATCAACTAATGAATCAGATCATCTTTTCTTTCAACGCTAGTTTTTCGCTTTGTCCAACGACGTCTTTTCAGCAAAGACACTCGAGGCGTGGTTAGAAAAATAACATCTTGTTTTCAAATGTGTCTGTGGTACGAAACCGCAGCAGGTGACATACTTACAGCTAGATTTTCTCTCCTTTTTCATTTTTGATCCTTAGTTTGAAGTTAACATGAGTGGCATACAGACCTATGAGTTGTTTTTAATATAGCAAAATCCGTCAGATCAGATTTGACGGCAGAGAAACAGCTGAATGAGGTGTATCTTCCTGTAGAGCTGGTGAGCTACTTGGCTACACGTTTCCTAAAATAATGACAAAAAATGGCAACAAGTGCAAATTTTCAGAAATGTTTTAACCCTCCTGTTGCTCTAGGGTCAATTTTGATTCAAAAATGAGGTATACTTTCATTTAAATGAGGCTTATTGACTGTAATTTCCAAAAATATGCGTAAATATTAAACACAATGTGGTAATAAGTTGGTATGAAGTTGCCTAAAAAGGTCTACGACAGAATTGGGTCATAATTTATACCTTATGCTTTATAAAGAGTCAAACCAAACCAGGTCAATTTGGACCAGCATTAACTAAAAAAATTAGGATTTTGGCCATAATTTGCAAACAAATATGTGTAAAACCTGTGGAAATAAGTTGAATGAAGTTGGCTAAAAAGGTCGAACAAAGAATTGGGTGATAATTTATAGCTTATGCTTTAAAAAGAGTCAATTTTGACCTGGAAGAACAAAAGTTGCATGGTCGATAGGAAGACAACAGCAGGGTGAAGACAGAAATAGAGGCTGAATCAGTGAAGTGAAACAAAATAGTAATTTAGTTTAATTATGAGGCAACATCAGGGCTTTTTCCCTCCCTGAACAGGCCTTTCTACATCAGTCTATAGTCCCCAAACTGGGTCAATATTGATCTGGGGCGGGTTTTTGTCCATAATTTTTAAAAAACAACAACAACCCAAATGAAGTTTTGGCAAAGAAGGTCAATTTGACAACAGCTTCAACTCACTACTACCTCCACCACTGAGGCTAAAAAGTCACATTTAACTGTCTAACATGTCAGGGTGTTACAGTCTCCTTCCTTTTTTTTTTTAGCCCTAACACGAGTCTATGGTTTAGATTTAAGAAGCTTCTGGTTTCTACTCAGCACAGTCATGCAGGTAACTCATCAGTTATCTGCTGTCAGGCCTCTGGAGGGTCTGTGTGTTTACACTGCAGCAGCTCCGTGTAATGAGGGAGACCCGATGCAAATGACTCTTCCCACGGGGATTTCACATCACACAAACACAATTTTCCACAAGCTGATTAACAAAGCGTGTGTGTGTGTGTGTGTGTATGTGTGCTGTACGCTGTCTATTGTGTTATAAATGTTAGATAGCTCAACATAAGTGGGTCATGATGATCTCACGACAGCGTATTAGACTAATGCAGATATACTTTGATGTTGACACACATGTAGCTCCCCGTGTGTGCCTTCCTTTCTCTCAGCATCGCTCATTAGCAGCAACAACAACAACAAAAAATCAATCTGCAGCTCTGCACGAATGCCAGAGCACTTGTATGCACACACACACTCTGCTAATAAGGGCTCGTGGGACACACACAAACACACATTAACACACACACACTCATGCATGTATGAACACCTTCCCTTATACATCAGCTTGTGAGACTAAAGGGACCCCACTAGTGGTAGAGAGAGGTAGGAAGATACAGAGATAGAGAGAGAGCGAGTGTATGTATATGTGTGTGTGTGTGTGTGTGTGTGTACTAGAGTCCTCAGCACATTTTTATCTCCTTATATGGTCGCGAACTATGCGGGGGGAGGGAGGGAGGGGCTGTCGTCTCGCTGTCAGTTTGACATGTGACCTGGAAACAGGAAGTGTTTCGGGTACGGCAGCAGATGAGAAGAGAAGTGAGGAAGGGGAAAAATGAGTGCTCAGATGTGCTGCGTGCGCTAAGACTGTTTTTTTAAAAAGAGTCTCTCTGACGGCTTCACCACACCCTTCACACCAGTGACACAGTAACATTACACCCTCTGTTGGCCATATGGCGTATATGATATATAAATAAATGTATATCTCCAGTGTTTACATGAAGTTGATGCACTCATAGTGAGTTATTAACACTTAAAAAGGAGTCAAAACTTAAATTTCATAGCAAAAAAGGGTTAAAAAAAGTCAATAAAAATGAAAAACAAGCTTAAAAATACATAATTAAAAGTAATGAATATGCTGGAGAGAAGTTTTTGGAAGTGTGTGTGATGTTACTTTACGATAGTCCTACTGGATTTATGTGTGACCAGCGACCTCCAGATTGACTTTGTACCTTTTTTTTTTCTTCTTCTTGTTTGCTGTTGCAGGTACGCATAGCAGCTAACTTCGTCATCCACGCCCCACCAGGAGAGTTCAACGAAGTTTTCAATGGTGAGTCCTCCCCGTTTATTCTCCTCCTATATAAAGATCGATTAACATGATTTCCCTTTTAGATGTGATGCAGAGAAAGGTAACAGGTATTGGAAGAAATGGAGATGGTGTTTTAATCTGCTTTATTTATTTGTTTTTGCATGCTGGGACTTTAAAAATGGACACGATGGACCCCCGCTAAACCCAATCTACGAGTCCAGTTCTCTCTTATTTTAGTTTTGAATGATGATATCCAACATTTTACATTAGAGTAGATTAATCTGTCTGTTGTGTTCTTTCTGTCTGTGCATTTTGCATGTGTTTTTTAATCTGAAATAAACGCTACAAAACAAAGTTTAAAGAAAAAAAAGAATAATATAATGTATTGAATGATTGATTATAGCACATTAAAAGTGTTCAAATTGCCCCGTAATTACAAACACAGCCTTTTGTCTGGAGAAATAGACTTTTTAAAAAAGTTTGTTAATTAATAACAGCTTTGTGACTCTTAATATATGTACCAGATTTATCCTTTTAGAAGATTACAGTAATATTTGTAGGCACTTGAACACAGCGTGCTCTGGGTATTTTATCAATCAATCTTTATTTTTTATGGAGCCAAATCACAACAAAAGTCATCTGAAGGCCCTTTACACATACAGCAGGTCTAGACTGTATCCTCCTATGTTTGACGGGATTTTAACACTAAGCATTCAGATTAGTATTAAATCTGAATGCCCCCCGCCTTCTCTCAGTCGCTTGCAGCGACCTTGTCTCTGTGGCGCAATCGGTTAGCGCGTTCGGCTGTTAACCGAAAGGTTGGTGGTTCAAGCCCCCCCCCCATAAATATATAGAATACACTCTTAACAGCTTTCTTAAGGATTAATCAAACATTTATTAATGACTGACAGGGAATAAATGAATGTGAACTGTTGTAGAGACTAATTATGAGTCAGAATATGAACAGTATGTGAAGGGTTAATGAAGAGTTGGACATGAAAAGCTTTCTAAATCTCTCAAAATACTTTCAGTTCTGCCTGACTTTAGTGCCGTTAAATGGAGCATTAGACAGTTTACTCATCAAGGCACTTGTGTAACTATTAATGTTAATTAATAGCTGTACTCTATTTAATGTTACTAGTCACACATGTTGTTTCCTGTTATGAAATATGTTGTGAGAAAGTTTTATAGGGTTTTAAAATGACCTTTTTAAAGCTGAACCAAGAACTTATTTTGGTTACTGTAGGTGTATTGAAATAGTGTCACAGACAACTGCAGGTTTTTTAACCACACGAGGCTGTAAGTATGAAGGTGCTTCAGACTTATTCTAATTTATGCTTTGTGGTAGTAACATTTTTTTTAAACCTCCTTTTGACCCAGTTTTTTTTTTTTACATTTGAGAGCTGTTAAAATACCCTATACACATTTCTTTCAGCCCAATTTTCCTAATATGACTCACAATACACAAAAATCGAAATAAATGCATAATTTTTAAATTGTTGTGCAGCTGATGCACATTTTTATATATGCAAATGTACAAGTGTAATATGTGTTTATTTAAAAACACGATTCAAACATGGTGTATTCTACAAAATGTTCTCCTGCACCATAAAATACTGATTATGAATGTCTTATAATCAAACAGAAGGATTAATCAAACATTTATTAATGACTGATGGGGGGATTTATGAATATGAACTGGTGTAGAGACTAATTATGAGTCAGAATATGAACAGTATGTAAGGGTTTGATAATACCACTAGGTGGAGCCAGAGTCAAAGTTATTAAAAAGTGACTTAAAGAGAAGATGCATGAACTTTTTCTATCTATAGTTATTTTAAATTGTCTTGAAATAAAGACTATAATTGTCTCCCAGTTTTCCACCAGTTGCTGAGATGGGAAAACACTCCTGTTGACGTGTTTATATTTATTTATTTATTTATATTCTACAGCTGTGGTCATGAAGACAGAAAAAATGAGACTGTGATGTTTGGGTCAAATTGGAGCTCACCCTGCAGCTCCAGTGTTGACACCACGCTGTCAGAGTAGTGCCTCTTGAGAGAGAGAGACATAGTGTGTGTGTGTGTGTGTGTGTGTGTGTGTGTGTGTGTGTGTGTGTGTGTGTGTGTGTGTGTGTGTGTGTGTGTGTGTGTGTGTGTGTGTGTGTGTGTGTGTGTGTTTTGGCATCGTTAAAGCCTCGTCCTGCTCCTGATAAATGTCGTCACCTCAGAGGATCACCGGGGGCCTGTCTGCCTCTTATCACAACCTGACAGCTGCACACACACACACACACACGAAAACACACACTTAAACACAGTCACCCCCCCCCCCCCCTCTATTGCCACTTTGTCCCCTTTCATCTCTCTGTGATTTTACAGCCGTTTTTTCCACGCAGCTAATTCACCATGTCTGCTTCAGTCCTGCCGGCATAAAGACTGACTGCAGGCGTCGTCATCTTTTGTGTGTCATGCGTCTAATCTGCTCTCTACCTGTCTCTCTCTCTCTCTCTCTCTCTCTCTCTCTCTCTCTCTCTCTCTCTCTCTCTCTCTCTCTCTCTCTCTCTCTCTCTCTCTCTCTCTCTCTCTCTCTCTCTCTCTCTCTCTCTCTCTCTGTCGCCTCTCTGTCTCCTCTCTTCCTCCTCTCCTCAATAATAAACTGGCAATTTTCTTCCTCCTCAGATGTGCGATTGCTGCTCAACAATGACAATCTTCTCAGGGAAGGTGCAGCGCAGTAAGTCTCTCCCTCTCGTTCTCTTTTCTGGTCATGAAATTTAAGGGTTTAAAATGTGGAAAGAAGAAGAGAATGCCACTGCCACCCTATGAATAATGTATTATACTGTATAGTTAGCAGGGCAATATTACCTCACTTATTAGATTGAAATGGAATGAATAGGGATTTAACCCTTGCATACCATTCAGGGGTCAGATTTGACCCATTTTTTACATCTGAGAGCTGTAAAAACACCATATACAAATTTTCCTATAGGAGGACTTTTGCTAATGTGACCCTAAATATACTAAAATGGAAATAAAATACATAATTTGTTCATTGTTTGTGTAGCTGATACCCATTTCTGTTTTATGCAGATGTCCAAATTTGACCTAAAATTAAAAAAAATTGATGTTGAAGTCTTTCCAAATCTATAAAAATTGTTATCTTGGATCATAAAATAATGATAAATAAATAGAATACACTTCATTAAGGATTAATCAAACTTTTATTAATGACAGATGAATGAGAATTAGCATAGAGACTTAATTATGAGTCAGATTATGAACAGTATGTGAGGGTTAAATGATTTATATTGTGTCTAAAAACAACATTTGCATTGTCATATGTTTATTAAAAGACTGAATTATTACTATAATTGTTCCCCCCCTCTCCATACTGGCCATGCAGAGACCACTTTAACATGATTCAAAAGAAAGTATAAGACTACTTCAGCGAATAAGAAGCAGTCTGAAGCCTCTTTTATGTTATTTTGAAGGCAAGAAATGTTGCTTCTAAGTCACAATGGGAATATTACTCATTTGGACCTTGTAACATTTCTGCAGCATGTCAGCGTAGTTTCTATCTAAATTGAATGCCGTTAGATTAATGGAGAAAAAACCCCCCACAAGGTTAAACATGCACACATATTTATTTATTATCTCAGTCTTCATCTCTTTTGCACAAAGAAGTTAAAAGTCATTAGTTGTGTGAACGAGACAGTTTTAAGTTGATTGATATAATTCCAATGTAATACTATAAGACTTTGAAGCTTTGTGTTACCACTGTAATAATATGACTAGCGCTGTCTCCTTGCCAAATATCACATTAGCATCTTTACAATTGCTGAAGATTCGTATTAGTTTTGACTGAACTTATGAATAAATAATATTTGTCCTTATCGCTTACACTGGAATCACATTAAAGGAGCAGTGTGTAGAATTTAATGGCATCTAATATATTCATAAGTATGTTTTAATTAATGTAAAATCACCTGAAAATAAGAATGGTAGTGTTTTTCTTACCTAATAATGAGCCATTTATTATAATAATTAGAATAATAATGCATTTCATTTATAGCTGCCTTTCAAAGTTTACTTTATTTTGGTCATTAAACTCAAATACAAATGTATAAATTAAGTAAATAAACAGATTTTCATGTTTTCTTCATCTCCCTTAGAAACAGTGACAAATAACACCTACTCTTTTTTACATTAGTCTTTTGAATGGATCCCAGTGTACATAACAAACAAACAACATAATAGGCTGTAATAATAGTAATAGTAATAGGCTATATACGTGCATATATAATAATACAGTGAAAATATACACATATTTCCTTATATATGCATGATTATATATCACCAAAAGCACCAAGGTTCCTTATACATAATGAAATCCTCAGAGAAACCATACAAACACACAGCTCCATCTTCAAGAGAAAAATGGTTTCGCTTTATATCTAAAAAGATAGCGGATCCTTTCCGATGGAGCCCAGAACAAACAAAATACTGGCTCTTGAAAGGGTCTTCCACATTGTTTTTTGTGAGTTTTGTGGCCACCATAGATGCTTAGAATGAGGGGGGGTTAGAATGAGGGGTCGCAATATGCAACCTCACCTCTAGATACCACTAAATCCTACACACTGGTCCTGGAATAAGGGATCTCTGCAGGGCAAGAAAGGAAAGAAAAAAATGGTTTGAGTTGAAAACAAAATGTGTAAAATACAAACTAACTGTTCTGTCTCTTTTTTCCTGCAGTGCATTTGCACAGTACAACTTGGACCAGTTTACTCCGGTGAAAATCGATGGCTATGAAGAACAGGTGAGGTTCATGCTCTGTCTGTTTCCTGTCCAAACCCATTCAGCACGTTTTCCTCCAGTTATCAGATATCACATGAGAATTGAGTCCATTTATAGTATGTTATTTTATATTGTGATGTTCAATGAGTAGTTTTGAAATAGCAGTAACAATATTTAGAGAAAGAAAAGTGTTATTGAAGCTGAGAAAATCATGGTTTTATCACAATAACAGTTTAATTATAAGGTGTTGAATCATGGTTTTATGAGAGTGGAGAAAAGGGAAGAGCTTATAGTGTTTGCAGTTCACTACTTCAGCAGTAGTGCAAGAATACAACAATGAAACAAAAGTAAAAGTTGTAAAAGCAATTAAGCCATTGCAGCTTACCTGAAATTCAACCAACAGATCAAAACCAAGGAGAAGTATGTGTGCTCTCCTGAGACCTGAGCTTTTGTCTGGTATGCATTTTTAATTTCTCCTAGATATTTGGCATTAGTAGGACCAGATAAGTACAAAAATAAGCATCGTCTTTGAACAGGAAGTAGTAGAAAAAAAGGTCCTCATATGGGGGACAGTGGGTTTATTTTACTGTATAACAACTTATTCAGTTCTCAGTGTAAAAACACATTCACCTTCCCTTTGCATGAACCATAATAAATAGTCAGTGTCATCAAATGAGTACTTCCAGATAAGCGGTGTTGTAACTTGTTCATATCGCTAAAATTGGTCACATTTGTATCAAACTACAAACATTATTAAGCATAAATAAACAAGTTTTCAACCATAAAAGTTTCAACTTTTGTCAGGTTTTTACATTGCAATGACATTTTCCTACCACTAGGTGGCACAAACGAGTGTTAACGAATGAGGGCAACAGGTCAAAGTTAAGCAGAATGAAGTATAAAGTGCAGAAAACCCCAAATTTAATGTCCCCGTTATGAGGATGCAGGGTAGGAAGTAAAAAAAAATAAATAATAAAAAGCAGCTGGAAAAATGGAAATAAGAGCCAATAAGATAACCAGCATCATAAAAGAGGCACGAGTGCAGAGAAAACAACAGGCTCATTCAGTTTTTATTATTATTACACTAATATTATGCTATCATGGGCATTACAGTAGAGAGACAGAGAGAGGAGGGGGGGGGATTGGATGAAAGGATCAAATAAGTCCCTTCATTCTCCTTCTGCATCCTCGGGGAAAAAATTACAGTAGATCACAAACACCTCTTTATTTTAATATCACTGCCTGCGAGTTCCTGTGAAGGTTTAACGAGTGGTTGAATGAATGCGGTGTTGTGTGTTAGTGTTAGTAATGATTGCAATGTCTTATGTAAAGATGTCATCATGTCCCCGTGTTCCCACACCACGGGTTGAAATTCCCCCGTCTGATACCCAGCAGGCTTTACTGAGTGCAGAGGTGGAAGACGGATGACGGAAAGTTCAGGCTGACGTCTGTGTTCCTGTCTTTCCTTTGTCCTCTTTTCCAATTTCTTCTTTTGTTTTCTTGTTCTTCTTTCTCTCATTGCTTCACAAAATCTTGTTGGTCTATTTGTCTTACTTTTCTATGTATTTTTTTTATCTATCTTTTTATACTTTCTCTGTCTGTCTTCCTTCCTTCCTTCCTTGCTTTTATACCTTCTTTCCATCCCTATATCTCCTTTTATACTTCCTACACTTCTCTCATTCTTCTTCGCCCCTTCTTCTCTCTCCCTCGCAGGTCTTAATCACAGAGCATGGTGACCTCGGGAACGGCCGGGTCCTGGACCCCAAGAACAAGATCTCGTTCAAGTTCGACCACCTGAGGAAGGAGGCCAGCGACCCCCGGCCCCATGACGTCGAGGGCTCCCTGGAGGGCTGGAGGAGCGCCGTGGACTCGGCCGTCAGGGCCTACGTAAAGGAGCATTACCCCAACGGAGTCTGCACCGTACGTCCCGTCCCCCACTTCACATGAGAGCTGATGAACCCATGTTTAAAAGCACTTAAAGCAACACTTTACTCCAAAACTTCAAATGATATCATTATGTATTTATTTGTGCTGTGTTTGTTTAAAATAGATTGCCTGTTTACTGACAGAGTTTCCTTATCTCTAAAGATGGATAAATGTGATCTGATCGTTTAATTAAAAAAAAAGAAAGTGTAAAATGACACAGATAACTTGTTAAATTAGAATATGTAGTGTATTGTAGCTTAAACATTGCAAAGTTCAGGTAAAGCGAGGCTATGCTATACTTTGCTTTTATATTAAAAACGTTCTTTAATTGCAAAAATAAGAAGTTTGTCTAGATAGTAGTACTACAGTTAGACCTGTCATGATAACTACTTTAGTTGGACGATATATAGTCTCAGAAATAATCGTGATAAACAATATTATTGTCAATTATAGATCATTTTATACCACTGATATAATGATAATATAATAGCATAATGATGTAAGGAGCGGGTTGGGATTGGAGGAATGGAGGACACTACTCACTTAGCCAATGTGACATGAATAGCCTCTTAGCTGCTAATGTGGAGTGTGGCAATACTGGGGTCAAAGGTCATGTCCATGTATCATACGATAAGTCATGTCTCCATATATAGACACGATGATGTTTATAATGTTATTAATGTTATTTTACAATAATTCGGTAACCTGATTATTGTGACAAGCCTAACTGTATTCATATTTACCAGAATTTAAAGTTTTGCTTTCACCTATTAAAAATAGAAATGAACCGTCCCTTTAAGTGTGTCAAAGCTACAGGCTGGTTTATCACCTGTTAGTGGTGGTGTTAGTGTGGTTAGTAGCAAACTTTCTTCTTTAATTTTAGGACACTTGTTTCTGAGCTCCTATGTGACAAAGAGTCTACCACTGGTTACGTTTCCTTCAGCTAAATAATGAATACTCCTAACATACTAATGAGTGCTCCTCTGTAGTGGACACTGACCCAATGCTGCTCTACAGGATTTTAAACACCATCACAAATTATTCCCAGGACATGATTGGCTTAAAAATGGGATTATTATACAGAACCTCGGTGTACCAGTATTCATTATTTGTATGTATTTCTCTAATGTGGATGTGCACAAGTAATTGTTGTTATCCAGTAAAGGAATTCTGTTGTTGGACAGTAGAAAAATGGTTGCGGTTTCTTCTATAAAAGCTTCGGTTGTGCTTTCTAATATATTAATGCAATAAAAGTGAAAAGTAGAAACGCTTCAGACTGCTGTAGACACAAAAAGAAGAATTTGTTGTGCGGTTTGCCAAATTGCCTCCGAACATGTTGTGTGTGTTACTGTCTCTTTGGTCAGATTGTAAGGTCAGAATCAGCATAATTTCTTCCTTTTTTATATGTAATGTAGCCACAAACCACAGTCTCATTCAAATTGGTGCACGTCTACAGCAGTAAATTACAAGTAACAAAGCAGCCATTAGCTAGTAGAGGAATGTGAAGAAAGGAGAAAGCTCTTTGCACCTGAAATTAATAAGTGTTGTTCTTTCTTCTGTCTTTTTAGATTTACGGGAAAACCATCGACGGACATCAAACCATCATTGTGTGCATCGAGTGCCATCAGTTTCAACCAAAAAACTTCTGGTATGTTTGAGACGGTCCTTTAAATTCTCTGATAAATCTTTTTTGTTGTTGTTTTGTTTGAAGGGAAACACATTAGACACACAAAGCTGTTTTGTTGCTTCCAGACGAGCCTTTTCCAATTTTAGGACAAAATAAAGATGACAAGCAAGATTGTCGTCTTTACTTAAAAGCAAGATTTTTATTCTCTTTGAGAAAGAACAACAGGGCTTGTAGAAATCCCAGCGAGGCTTTTTCTAAATCAAACTTCATTTTAAAAAAGATGTTTAAATACTGAAAAAAGCCTTAAATGCTGTTTCATTTGTACAAGACGCTTCAAAGGCATTACATTAATTGGCACTTAACTCTGAGCGTTTGGGCTGTTGGGCCTCATAAGTGTTTCTGAGCTGTTTCTGATCGGGTTTATCTAATTGGATAAGAACCAATCCTCTTTGCTGGTGGGTTTTACTGGGCTTATGGGTTGATGGATGTAATGATCCCATAGCTCCAGCGGGCGACCGCCGCCCACAGGAACCCTAGAGGGCAATATCGTGAAACTGAAATTGACAGTAGCATCAATTTTCTCATCTACAGTTTTTTTTTTTTTTTCATTCAAGCTGAATAATGAAATAAAATAGGACTCGGACTCAGCTATTGTGATTATGTGACTTCACTTGGGGGGAACACAGTTGCATAATAATAATAATAAAGGAAAATATATTAATTTGAAATGTCTCCTCACCTCATCGCTTTAAAATAAGTAAACTGACATTCTTGGAAATATGACGAACTAGCCTACTCTCAGCTTATCTTATAAAAAGAAGACATAACTTCTTTGGATTACTAAAAAGTCTGATAACACATATACTGGCATTTAGATTAGTGCAAATTCAGTTATTATTTATTTGAATTATTACATCTTAACTGATGTCGCCTAAGGACATTCAAACAAGGAACCCCCGCAACACTTAACTATCTTCTGATCTTAAGATAACATCTAGTCCCGTCTTAGCTGTCAAAAGTGTGGTGAGGATTCGACTTCCTGAAGCAGACATGAAACGTTTACATTTCGTCAACTATGAATGGGGACGTGTCTTGAAAGCAACTCTTAAGTTTCCTGCAAACTCCCCTAATTTCTGTCTGACGCTGTCATAAAAGATGTAATGAGCTATTAAAGTCTGAGTTTCCCCTCTTCTCCTCTCCACAGGAATGGACGCTGGAGGTCAGAATGGAAATTTACAATCTCTCCCTCCACCACTCAAGTGGCAGGAATCATGAAAATCCAGGTATTCAAGTTTAAATCTTTCAGGTCGAGTTTGGGATTTCTTTGCGTGCACAGCTTTTTTTATTAAAAGCTTCAACTTTCTCATCTCTCCAGGTTCATTACTATGAGGATGGCAACGTTCAACTGGTGAGCCACAAAGAGGTCCAGGAGTCCATGTCAATTTCTGTGAGTATTAATGTGCACACAGACATTAATGTGCTTAGAAACTACAAATATAAGCTGCAGGAGTTAGCAAAATACTATTAAAACCACTCATCTAAGACACGGCTAATAACATCTTATATATTAAACATTGTTCTGTTTATTTGTGATGATTGCACCACTATAATCAAATCCGCTCTAAATGTGGTTTTACCTCTTAAAAATGTTTTTCCCTGACTGAGAACTCTCCGGAGATTTGCTTTTTACTAATTATGTGCAGTGTGGAGGTGTTAATGTTGTGTATTCTGTGAAGCACAACATTTTTTCCCCCCTTTAAAAATAAATTATCTCTATCTTTTCATCTTCTTTCAGAATGAGGCTTCAACTGCAAAGGAGTTTGCTAAGATCATGGAGGCTGCAGAGAACGACTATCAAGTACGTAATAATCTGAAGTGCATATTTTGCATTCAGTGTGCTGATAATAGGCTGTTTGTTGCCAAGGAAACGAACTATCACCTTTAAAATTGTGGTTTTTAACTTGTATGTGTGTACAGGAAGAGAGATGAGGAAAACAAGACTGTTTACAGTCAGCTTTTCAGCACTTGTTATGACTTTAAATAAACTTTCACTTAATAAGCTATTGAGAGGGAAAGTTTTTTAGGGGGATAAAGATATGCAGTGTGCAAAGAAAAAATAAGATGTCACCAAGAGCTCACGTTGTTACTCCTCTTGTCAGGAATCGGTGATGAAATCTTTTACTTTCACACCGCAAAACCCTTCAGCACAGACTTTTCCTCAAAGTCTTGGGCTTTGCACGGATAGAAAGCTGAGTCATGCTGATGAATGTGAATGTTGTATTTTTTATCGAGAAATCTGCTCATGCAAAGAAATGCAAGACCTTATGAAGGCCTTCTTTGAGTGTACAAAGCTCGAGGGAAACACTGTCGTACATAAGTTATGGTTTAAAAAGAAATCTGTACTACTTCTGAGAATTTATGGATATTTGCAGCCTCTGTATGTCGTCCAATAAATGTCTAAGTTTTAGCATCTGAAAAACAAATTAATAAATCTTGAAGCAGAAAAAAAAGAGTTAGTTTTAGTTGCAAAATCTCAAAGTAACTTTAAGTGATCTAAATTAACTTTAAATATATTCTTACCTCCTTTCCTCTTCTCTGTTTTTTCCCTTCCAGACGGCCATCAACGAGAATTACCAGACCATGTCGGACACTACCTTCAAAGCCTTACGCCGCCAGCTTCCTGTGACACGCACCAAGATCGATTGGAACAAGATCCTGAGCTACAAGATCGGCAAGGAGATGCAGAACGCTTAAAAAAAGAAATTACAACAAAAAAAAAGAAAACCAACGGAGAACATAAAGACACCCCACCCCTCCCCAATCCTTCGCCCCCACCCCCCCCCCCCACCCCCTCAAAACAACGTTGCATGACTGGATAGTTGTATCGTCTTTGTACAAAAATTAGAGAAACGGGGACAAAGAAAGGTTTGGTCTCACAGCAAGATGTCAAATTAACACATTGGATGTCTACTTTTGTTGATGTTTTTTTTTTTTTTTTATACAGACACGGTTAACTCTTCTATATATTAAATATATGGTGATAATGATAATCATATTTGGGAAAATATAACTTTTGAGGAAATATAACGAGACATAGGAAAAGAGGGCGGACACTTATGTATGCAAAAAGAGAAGAAAAACAAAACACACCCTTATAAAATATCACGTGTGCAATATTTATTGTGTCAGTGAGACCACGCCTTTTGTTTGACCTGCTGAACAAAAAAAAAACGGTTGAGTTTGAAATGATGGGTAAACAAATCATACTTGGGAGATATTCTGTCTGCATTTACAAAAAGAGCTCAGATGTTTTGTCTGGAAGAAGAAAAGTCTCCCTTCACTTTTACGATTTACAACCCCCCCCCCTCCACCCATATGTTTAACAACAACAAAAAAAGAGAAGTTCTTTGTCTTCATTGACTGGTATCTTTGGCACAAGCAGTCACACCCACTGTCAGCCACTCAATGTTCTTGTTCCCTTTTTATTTTGGTACTTCCCTCACCGTTCTGTCCTGTATGTGAGATCTCAAAGCTCGCAAAGCGCTCCTGGCTAAATTTTTTGCCTTTTTTGACTTGACATTTGTCCAAACTCTCACTCTCGGTGCAGAGAGTTCAGCGACCACTTAACAAGCTTAATTAACAAGTCATCAATCGCTAAGTAATGTGCATAATGTCCAATTTACAATAAAATCCAAACGTATCACTTTCTCCTCCAGTGCTTATTTTTATTAAAAAAAACAAAAAAACAGAACCTGACTGTATTATATAACAAGGCACATTGTAATATATACCTGTATGAAACATCCTGTCTGTCAGTTGGTGATTTATTTCCATGAGATTAATTGTAATTCAGTCACAATTATGTTGCATTAAATAACAAATTTTCTATTCACTGAGTCACTCATACTTTCTGACACCATTTACAGTGATGTAGAGATGGAGGAATTAAAACCAAACTCAAGGTTTAGTATGAAAAGCCCATATAAGATGACGTTTTTTGAGATCCGATGCATAATTGAATATAAATGAATTCGTTAGACATGACTGTACAATATCGCACTAGTCCTTACATATATATTCCATTGTGCTAACATCAACAATTAAATTATAACATTGCCTGGATGTTAGAGACTCTAAAGACTCATGAAGCACTTTTTGGGAACCAATTAATAGGATTATATTTTACACTTTCAGTCTGAGACAGTATAATAATAACTGTCATTCTCCAGTAAGAAAAACATCTGTCCCTGTATAATTAGCAAGTTGCACGCATTAAAAATTAAAATGGTAAAGATGAGAAATGGTTACTTATGAGGTTTGGTGTGTGGTTTTAAGTATTCATATAAATTAAATTGGGTGTTTTGAGTCAAACGATGATGAGAGCTCTTGGGCATATGCTGGGAATATACATTTGGGGTTTGAATAAAGATGAAGTCATAATGGCATTACTTTTAAAATAAGTCATGCTTTAGTTATTGTGTCATAAAATCCAACTAATGCAATATAATGTACAATGTCCATTTGATACACCGACCTTACTGTGGATCAGATTTGAGTTGTCTAAAAGTATTATAATATTAAACTAGAGTAAGATCTTAGATAATAGATCTAAGCTTATAGTTAAATGACATGTCAGGGCTTTTTTATGCAAACATTTTAGATTTATTTAAATAGAATAAAAAAACATATTTCATTCTCTGATGCAATAACATCTAATCCAAGGGTAATATCTTTCAACACAGTACAAACAACATTATTAATCCCACTAGGGGCAATTTGTTAGGAGCAGCTCGTTATTCGCACACGCAACACAAGAATATACAAACAAACAAATAAATAATACAGTATAAAAGACACAAAAGGAATAAAACAAATCAGCAGGGAGCTTTATTTTGAATAAAAATCAATTAATAAGATCGATTGATAAACACAATAAAAAAAAGATAAAGTATTCACCAACAATGACTATGGAGCATGTCTGTGTGATGTTACATTTACACAGATGTATGTAACAGATACACAGATGTATCAAAATAATGAGATACTAATAAGTCATAAGATAAGTCATTATTTTGAGATTCTCAGTCACTATTTTGAGACAGTTTCTCATTATTTTGAGATTCTCAGTCACTATTTTGAGACAGTTTCTCATTATTTTGAGATTTTAAGTAATTATTTTGAGATAAGTAATTATTTTGAGACAGTTTCTCATTATTTTGAGATTGTAAGTCATTATTTTCAGATTCTAAGTCATTATTTTCAGATTCTAAGTCATTTTGAGATACTGAGTCATTACTTTGAGATATTAAGTCATTATTTTGAGATTGTAAGTCATTATTTTGAGATTCTCAGTCACTATTTTGAGACAGTTTCTCATTATTTTGAGATTTTAAGTAATTATTTTGAGATAAGTAATTATTTTGAGACAGTTTCTCATTATTTTGAGATTGTAAGTCATTATTTTCAGATTCTAAGTCATTATTTTCAGATTCTAAGTCATTTTGAGATACTGAGTCATTACTTTGAGATATTAAGTCATTATTTTGAGATTCTAAGTCATTATCTTTGAGATATTAAGTCATTATTTTGAGATATTAAGTCATTATTTTGAGATATTAAGTCATTATTTTGACATATTAAATCCTTATTTTGAGATAGTTTCTCATAATAATGACTTACATAATTTGTTTTTTTACCACATTGGCAGAAATTGGCTTCCATAGTATTGAGTGTGTGTTGGTTGAACTGGTCTTTAACTAAAGGGTAAAACAGCGACACCTGGAGGCGGTTGCAGCGAACTGCAGCGTAGCGAGCCGGTGGTGGCTAACTGTGGAGCTAACATTAGCAGCCTGCTCAGTCTGCAGACACGTCTACAGACACTCTGCTGCTGCTGCTCAATACTACACACATGTTCAACTCCTGCTGGAAGAAATGCTAGCTACGAATAAGGATTTATCTGGCTTTCACAAATACACAAATTAAGGTAAGCTTTCCCTCTGTCTCTCGCACACACACATTGCTTTTACCGACCGCTGCCATTCACAGAGCCTCCACTTTTAAAAGAAAAAAAAGAGAAAGTTTTGTACCGATAGCCAGCTCGCAGTTAGCTGCAGTTAGCTGGCAGTCAGGCAGGATAAGTGGCTCACTTTTATTTTTAACCAAGTTTTTACAAATGGGAAATCTTCATGTGTAAAAAAATGCACAATAGAGCATCAATCAATTAATCGAGGATGTTGCCATTTAATTAGTTTACCAAGACAAGCTCAAGACAGCAGAGTGGTGTTATTATTGTTATGATTATTATTATTATAAATGAGTCTCCATCATGAGTCAGTGCAATATCACTTATATGGTACTCAGGAGTTTTACAATGTCATTTATGTCCAGGTGTTATTATTACGCCATGCTGTTGTGTCTAGTTTACCACAAGCTTTCTCTTCTCTATTACTGAGCTGCAATGGTAAGTGAACGCATCATTTAGTGACTTAAAGCAAGTAGACTACTCACTCATACCTCAAAGTTAGCCTTTATATGGACCTAAAAAGTGTTTACCTCTTTTTGGTTAGTTGGCATTATAAGTGTCTCCTTGTTTTTTTTTTCTTTTTTTGCTCTCAGTAGCCAATGATGAGTCTCCTGTGACTGTGTGCTGAGCAGCAGATGGAAGAATGTGCTCTTTCAGAAAGCCAGCTGGCTGGAACTAGAGAGGGCAGGAGAGCCTTTAGGCACACATAAGCTGGTTGGAGAGTCTTATAGTGGTGTGAGTGAGTGAGTGTATGAGTTGAATCTGAAAAAAAAGCATTGGGCATCTGTGAGGTTTATGTGTCGGGCATTGGTGGAAAGTAACTTTTATTCTCAAATAGTGTATTTAAGTAGAATTTTGAGGTGTTTGTGCTTTACTTGAGTGTTTCCATATGATGCTACGTTATACTTCCACTCTACTACATTTCAATAGGACATATTGTACTTTTCCACTCCACTGCATTCATTTGATAGCTTTAGTGATTTTACAGATGGAGATTTGACACAATGGATAATATGACAAGCTTTTAAAATACATTGTTAAAGATGAACAATGATGTCAGACAAAAAGCAGTGTGTAGTCAGGCTCACATTTCAGATGTCTATGAGTTGTTAACAGCTCCACCTAATAGTGATTTTTCCCTCTAAACTTCTCACATGCTTTAATTTCAATAAATGATCCAATATTTCAGCAAAAATCAAAGATTAGAGGAAAAAGTCAAAATGCCTGAAAAGACATTTGTGTATCAGAACTTTGTTTTTCTTATTTCTCTCCCATTAATCATCTCACCACCCCTCACATTTATCTGCTGACCCTTTGGAGTGACCTGACCCCTAGGTTGGGAACCACTGGACTAAACTAGTTAACTGTATATAAAGTAGTGTAAACTAGCTCCACCTCCAGCAGCTACAACAGTAACATGCTGCTCTAACACTGATGTTTTACTATTAATAATCTAATGTTACTAAATAGTGAATTTACATCAGTTGCCTTGTTTTATTTACAACTTCTTGGCATTTAAACAAACCATAACGATAGTAGTTATACTTCAATACTTTAAGTACATTCTGCTGATAATATTTGTGTACTATAAATATGATTCTAATGCAGGACTTTAACATGTAGTAGAGTATTTTTACATTGCAGTCTTGTAAAGTAAAGGATGTGAATACTTCTTCCACCACTGGTGTTAGGTTGAATTTGGCACTAGTGCTGCTAACTGTCTTGTCACTTCTTGCACAGAAATGTGTTAATGTAAGAGAGTGTATGCTTATGAAGTGGTAGGCTGCCAAACACCAGACCTTCAAAAGAAGTCTGTAAAATCATGGAAAAAGATTTAGACCTTTTCCAGTTCTTCAAAACTTATTAGAAATCATTCTTAAACCTAATAAGCCTACGTGTATTATCATTAGTCATTTTTTGGCCAATGACTAAACTCGGTATGGGAAAAAGTTCAAATGGAAAATATTACAGCTGCACTGATTACTCAATTATTTGATTAGTTGGCAACTGTTAAATTGATCAGGAGGGAAAATCATTAGTTTTTGAGTCACAGATAAAAAAAAGGTTCAAATTCTCTGAATCCAGCTTATTCAATGTGAATATTTTCTGTTTAAAAAAAAACAACTTCTTTAAAACCAAGCTAAATATCTTTGGGTTGTGGACTATTCAGGACAAAGGATGACAACAAATATATAGTGTTTTATATAGTTTACAGTGTCATCAGCCATTATTTCTTCTGAACTTTATGGTGAAAAACAAACTTCCTCTTTTTATAGCAAGTTTTATATAAGCAAATTGTCCTAATTTATGCACCGTAAAGCTCTGAAAACAAAAACAAAAACAGGATGTCTCTCAGAAACCCAAATAAGGACTTTTAGTGGTTAGATTTCTTTTTTTTTTTGAGGGGGTTAATAACTGTTGAGTCAAAATTTCTTTATCATATACATCAACAGACAAGTTTCTTAGTCTAATGACACTTTTTGATACTAAAGTTATGGCAGATTTTGCGCTAAAAAATGGTATAATTTGTAATTTAGATGGAGAGATACTTCATTTATTCATACTTGTCACGTTGCAGAGATAGAGTACAGTTTTTGACCTTAGTTATGAACAGTTGCTCATCTACTTTTGCACCTCAACTTGACCCAGTGTTACAACCCCTGAACTGAGAGTAATGTGTCACACTGATAACGCACTTTCACTTCCTCTTCCACAGTAACACCACTATATAGGGGTTTAGTCTTAGTTCTCCTTTTCCCCTTCACCAGGAACACATTTAAAATATGAACTGCGGGATTCCCCCCCCTCTCAAAACTACATCAGCCACTTTCTCTTAACACACTTTCTCCGCTATTACATTTGTCATTCTCTGCATGCTCCAGAGACCTCGCCTGGTCTTGTTGTATCCTCCTTAGGTGCCACAAACAATAGCTTTCATAACAGCAGGGGAGTTTACATATCTCCCTTGGGGAAATAAAGCAAGACTTGTGTCTATGTTGTGTGGCTTCTCTGCGTTGATTAAAATATTGCACCTATTGTTGTTGAAAGAATTTGTGTCCTCTTAAATTTGATTTCTTACCATGTGATTGTTGAATATCAGTTTATAACATGGGTTGTCTGAATTGGATCTGTTTATGAAAGGCTGAATTTGGGCAGGAGTAGTCAAAGCACTAGTACGTACAATGGGTTAAATACAGAGACTGAGTCTCACTATACAACTGTATGTTTGATAAATAAAAAGTAGTTCTTTATAAATCTGACATCTGAAACAACTTCTACCTGTGACCTTTGACCAATTCATGAGTTTTGATATTCATATTAGGACCCAGAGTCGGATCATGTTTCTTTCATCTAAGAAACATAACCAAACTTTTGACAGGTATATCTAGAAATGAAATGGAGATGCAAATACGCTCCTTTATCTCATCACATCTCTTTTTTTACCCATCTGAACACATCTTCTTTACACCGCCTACACACCTTTCCAAAAATGCTGCTGCTAAGCTCTTCACTTGATCCAACAGATTGTCACACATCACACCCGTTTTATCCTCACTGCACTGGCTTCTTGTTCATTGTAGAGTTCATTTTAACACCTTTCATGGCCAGGCTCGGCAGTATATCGCAGATCCTCTACTCAGGGTTTTCTAAGTGTACCTTGGACTAGGGCTGGGCAATTAATTGAAAAATAATCGAAACCGACATTTAGAAACTCTAATCGACTTAATCTTGCTCATGTCAATTAATCGTGGCGTTCACTGTTGCCATGACAGTAAAGGTTGCTTATCTTTTAAGGAATTTGAAAACTTGTCTCTCCAGTCGATGGCCCCATAGCTTTGGACAAGTCTCCCAATAAGCTTGAGGTCCTTGGATACTGTGGACTCATTTAACCCTTAAACAGGCAGCAGTGTAAAATGAGATATGAAAAATAAAATCCTAGTTATCTTATGTGCACCAAGCGAAACATTTCCATAAATATATATTTTAAATATTTTGTATATTTTGAATTTTTATGAGTTGTATCTCCTCCAAGATACGTTGTCCCTACTAAGTTATAAAAACTGGTCATAATGGTAAACTTCATGCTTCATACGATTAAGAGAAGTGATACATTCTTGCTTTCTCTGGTCATTAATATCACACTAGTTTCTAAACAGAGTTTTATCATTTCTACCAAAGTATAAGCCTACCACAAGCTTCAGTTCTACCAATCTGGTCCTACCAATTCATGGCACATACAATTGAACAAAAAAGTCTATCTCCTGGTGCTGTGCCTGTTTAAGGGTTAAAAAGCAGCTAAAAACCATCTGTTCAGATAGTCATTCACTTTGTTTGTGGAATTCCATGTTTTTGTATTTGACACCAATGTCTGTTCCCTTTGCATATTTGATCTGGTGTCTTTATTTCTATTTATCTTGATTTGATATAATTGTAGTTCATTTTGAACATGAAGCACTTTGTGACTGTTGTCTGTGAAAGGTGCTATATAAATAAACTTTACTTCCGTACTTCTTTTAGCCTAAGATTCTGCATACAAATGATTGTTCAGTGTGAGTTGTTGCATTGACCTTTCATGAGGTCAATTCCCCAACTCCCTAAATACAGAAATCTTGGCTTGCTGCAGTATTTTGCTTTAACCATTAACTTCCCAATGTATATGTTTCAGTTGCCAGTCAGTAAACACATTGATTTTTACAACTCTGTCAAGGAGAGTGGTTTTTATGAAGGTATGTGGAAAGATCAGTTTCCATAGCAATGGCATAGAAAAACAGCAGGGTGGAGGTCCCCTTTCTCAAAATGCAACACATCTTGTGGCTGCAGGGTATTCTTGTGAATTTAGACTACTATTTGCTTTTTTTTGTATCTTTTATGAATTTGACAAGCTATTACTGAAACCTGACATTTACTCTTGATGTTTCAGATAGCTGACTGTACACTCAGTGGAAATTTAATTAGTTACATCTTTCTAATACTCGGTTTGACCCCCTATTTGCACCCATAACCGCCTGAAGTGTGCAATACAGGCATGAATTTAATAAAGTGTTGGAAACAGTCCTCAGAGATTCATAATGACGTCACACAGTTGCTCCCAATTTGTTGGAAGCGCGTCCCAAAGGACTGAGCTCTGGTGACTGCAGGGGCCGTCGGAGTACTATCAACTGATTGTCATTTTCGTTGAAACTGGTTGAAATCATGTACGCTTTGTGACATGATGCGTGGCTGTGAAGCATAGGTGTCCAAACTCTTCCATAAAGGACCACATGGCTGCAGGTTTTCATTCCAACAAAGTAGGAGCACACCAGGCTCGACTCATTTATTCAATTGATCTCAGTCTTCAAACAGTTGATTGGTCGAATCGTGTACTATTGATCGGTTGGAACAAAAACCAGCTGGCACAAGACCCTTTATGGTCTAGTTTGGACATACTTGCCATAAAGGGATGCACATGGTTAGGAATAATACTCAGGTACAGAAGGCTTTCACGGTTATAAGATGCTTAACTGGTATTAAGGGGTCAAATGTGTGTCAAGAAAACATTCCCCATGTCATCACACCAACACTATGAGCCTGAACTGTTGACACTAGTGCTGCATGGTTAATCTAATCGCAATTGCAAAATTGTAATCGCTATGTCAGCTTGTGCAATTATATAACCACAAAAGACTACGATTTAAGTAATTTAAAAAAAGGTCAGAGTCAGCTGCTATCGTGCTATCACAACAGATAATGGCACCAACACTGTTAAAGCTGTGGAGATTACAAAATAGACTTGGTGACAGTGTTGGACATAGTCTTTACCTTGCTCTAAGTTAGATTGGTTTGATATATTTTTAACACTATGTATTAGCTTGCATTCTCAAGAAAAAAATATTTATTAAAGGAATATAACATTAAGAAACCAGTGGTGATATAACCAATATAGTATTAACAGGGCTAACAGTAATATAACCATGGTTAACCATAACCATAACCATATAACCATGCTTATATTACCACTGTTTTCTTAATGCTTAAATGGTATTAAGGGGTCGAATGTGTATCAAGAAAATATTCCCCACACCATCACACCATCACTATGAGCCAGAACTGTTGACACAAGGCAAGATGGATCCATGGATTCAGGTGTAAGCCAAATTTTGCCACTACAATCTGCACGTCACAGCAGTATTTGAGAGGAGTTTTTCCAGTCTTTTACCGTCTGTTTTTAGTGAGCTTGCTGTAGCCTCAGTGTCATGTTCTTAGCTCAAAGGACTTTA
Organism: Scomber scombrus; assembly: GCF_963691925.1. Lineage (NCBI taxonomy): Eukaryota > Metazoa > Chordata > Actinopteri > Scombriformes > Scombridae > Scomber > Scomber scombrus. The sequence continues at coordinate 4,694,673 of NC_084975.1, read as the reverse complement.
GGACCTGGTGAGGTTTTTCTGCTGCTGTTTCCCATTCTTTTTCAAGTTTCAACGTGTTATGTGTGTGTTCAGAGATGCTCTTTTGCAAGTTGCTGTTGTAATGCATGGCTACTTACTGTCGCCTTCCTGTCAGCTTGAGGCACTCTCACCAGTCTCCTCTAATGTTTTTTGTTTTTTTGCACCATTCTCTGTAAACTAGAGACTGTTGTGCATGAAATCATGTGTGACATCAGCAGTTTCTGAGATACCCAAACTAATTTATCTGTTTCTCAGTTTTTCACAAAGTCACTTTGGTCACATTTCTTGCCCATTCTGATGTTTTAGTCTGAACAATAACTGAACCTCTAACCCGTGTCTGCATACTTTTATGCATTGCGTTTCTGTTACATGATTGGCTGATTACATGTTGGCATTAAAAGATTTAGCTTGTGATTTTCTATATTTTTCTTAATGTCAACAAATCTATTGTGTAGAGCCAAACCAACAATCAACTGATCCAACTTAGAAGTATTGTTTGTGTATACAAAGCCTGATATATCTTATTCCTCTGTGCCGTAGACCTCCGCTGTTCTCAAAAAACAATTAAAAACACATTAATGTGCCACAACGCTATACTGGGTGACACGTTGTTAGTTCCTGTAGACGGTGGCTACTGTAGCTTGTTTAGAAACGGCTTTCAAAGAGTAAAAATAGTGAGTAACTCGCCCCTGTGTATGCACAGAAATGCAGTCCAATCTACACAACAGATGAGACACAACAGCAGAGAATAAATGGTATCAGTAGTAAAAAGCATGAAAAAAACCAAGACAAAGAATAAAAGGCAATGATAAAATACAAGGCAATATCAAAACATATGCCCAAATGTCAGACATAAAACAGAATGAAATGAAAGAATAAATAAATAAAAGATTATAAAAAAACCTTCAAAAGCACACAAAGGTCATTGAAAACATGCAAGTCTTGAGTTTTGTTTTACAAGTATCAATGGAGGGTGAATACTTCGAAAAGCGTAAGACTATTTAAAAGCATCACTACTGCAAATTCCCTATCTCCCTCTCACACTAATAGAAGAACTGTATAAAAAGAAACTGGAAATGATCTCAGACATCAGTCTGGTAAAAGCAGGACATCTGCAAACATTCTGTGAATACAGCATGATGTACTGGAGGTGTTAAAATGTTTAATTTAAGCTCACACTGGACTGACTTCACCTCGCTGTGTGTTTAAAAAGTTCTTAAAGGTAGAATTTGCACAGTCATCAAATGCAATTTGCCAATGTTGATATTGATTAGATTCAGCTATTCATCTCCATCCTGTATGCTTACAGCGCAGACTGTGTGTATTGTTTAAATGATCATCCATCTAGCTAACTCTCACACCAGCATTTGTATCTATTTTCAGTACTTTACAAGATTACATTGAAATTGCAGTGAGCAGGTTGACCTAAGTTGAGCTTGAAAGAAACACAACCCCAGTCATAATTGTGCAGGACGCTAAGCTCAACAGTAAGCGGTTTGTGGCACAGTTGCCAAAAATAATTGTTTCTGGTCTCTGGGATTGGCATCATCATTTTTTGTACAGTCGTAAGAATCAGAAGGTCAACATGTAAAGGGAGATTTATGGAGCATTTTGTGGTACTGTATCAACTCCTTGTAGCCCTTAGTGGCCATTTAAGCTGTGCTGAAATTGAAGAAGTGGCCTATTAAGCATCTTCATGTCTTTGTGGAGAATGCTGGCAAACTCTGCCTTGAAGACCCCTGATAATAACTTACATCTGGGTTCAGACAGATTCTGCAGGGCATTTTTTCCCCAAGCTTCATATTCCACAGAGAATGAATTCATGCATCAGAAATAAAATCTCTTTGAGGTTAGGACTCATCCTAAACACTTCTTTACTGCAATAAGATTTGAATATAGTCAGTCAGGGATGGAGCAGTAAAGCTTATGCTAAGGTTTTTCCCCATCTCTGGAAGCAAGCCACAATCTTGTAAAATACACAAGGTAGGAATAAAGTTTGAAAAGGTACTGGCATGTTTTTTGACCCAATGCAGTAAGAACATCTCAATATAGCTCAATAAATAGTTTAACGCAAATCCAATCCAAATAAAGTTGCAGAACAAAAGTTGGATTTCAATACGTAGAAACTCTCTGAATTGGCCGGATGGTGTGACACACAGTCAGACACAGCACACATTCACCACAAAGCCAGATCAGACTGGCCAGGAACCTTTATTTAGAACCTGTGCACTGCTTTAGTAACATGAGCTCAGCCAGAAATGTTTGCCCTACCTTTTTGACGGGGGCAGACTACACTGCCCTGCCCTGCCTGGAAAAAAAAAAAAGTCCACAATTGCAGTCTGTTTTTTGTCTTGTTGACTTTCTGTCTGCTTTCAATCAGCTGTACCCAGTGAGAACAGAAAGCCTGGATTACCCTTTAAACTTTTGCACCTTGAAGCACCCAAAGTGGTAATTCAAGGCAAACACCCTGAACCCCTCACAGCTGGCTCTATAATATCTGACTTGCAATGCCAGTTGGGGTTCTGGCCAAGTGAGGGAAAGGTCATGGCTGCTACGAAGGCACACTGACCGTACAAAGCATCAGAGAATCTGCTATAGTGAAGTACAATGATGAGGTGAATCCAGGTAGAATCCATTATCCCATATAGATCCACCTTACTAGTTCTATATCAGTCATGAAAGATGAGAGGTAAGTTAGTAACAGCCAGGAGTCTTGGACAATTGGAGAAAGACTTTTTAAAACTATGGCAAAGTGCAAAAGGGTCTATAGCTCAGCAAGAGCACCAGTGTCCATCTTATTGTGTTGGATTAGATTTAATTTATGATGTTTTGTCGTTTTTATACTGTTATGACGTCGGATGTCTGTTAAACATGGTCAAAGGTCCAAAACAGGAGGTGCATGTAAATATGCCTCTCAAAAGTTGAAAGGTAGGCGTCAGTGTGCTCTGAATGCTTGTTTGCAAGGTTACCCCTATTTCCTCTTTGTGCAGATTGTTTGCACATGCCCATAAAAGTCCTTCCTGTCCGTCCTATAGCCTTTGTCATGAGGTTGTTCACATCGTCCACTAAGTCTTTACTCTCTATGAAGTCTGCCAAGTTGAACCTTACGGAACAGAACAGATTTGGCTCATCTGAAGGGGGGTCTTACAATGACAGGAGCTAAAACGACCTGTTTCAAACAGATGACGAAAGGAGGGCCTGCATCAACGGCCATTGTAAGATCAATAAGGAGTTTCTTGACCTGTAAACCATCCCAAAAATATTCCACCGGAGCCCCAGAATAATACAGAACTGTAAATGTCCATGATACATCCCGCTTTAAAATTGAATGCCTTGTGGAGAAAACAGACCCCTCAACCATGATCACATTACGGTCAACAAGTGTTTCACAAGGTTAACGTGCAGTAGATCTTGGTCTGATCAGCAGTGCAAAAAACTAATCTCTGTTTACAGGACATAGTGGGTGATAAAACAGTCTTGGTGTTAAACAGCTACTCATTTAAAACACAGAAGGCTTTCAGAGGATGATGACTTGCTACCATATTGGCGAGCAATCTGGCTCTAGGCCGTACATCTTACACCAAACATTGTCTCTGTGGCCATTTTCCTATGGGACTTAGGGCAGAGGTGCTGATTAAAGTCTATTCTTCATGTAATAAGGAATTCATTATTACTATAAGGTTGGCTGACTAATAAAAGTAGAAGCTGAGTAGTTTTACCACAAAAGTACATAGAACATCAGGTTCTGACTTCAGGGATTAAAATGAAAACAAATTCCTCTTCAATAGTTGCTTGCATGCCAAAAAGATGAGTTAATTCAACAAGCCACAGTCAGAAGTTGCTAACATGAAGCAGGTGGTTATTTCCTCACCCTCTGTTCCTCATCCTGACTTCCTACTTTGCATACAGAGACAGTTTGATGAATGACATGTCCATTGGCCTGTATTTAAATGTGCTTAACACACACCAGATTTGAATGCCTGCACTTATTTGAATTTATCCAAACTACATGATAAAATTAACAAGAATCTGTGTAATACTAGAGACAGCTGGCCTGAAACAGTCATCAGGTGTGTTCTTACATTTCATCACAATGCTAGACATAAAAGTAAGTTTTATTCATTATTGATCTAGATTATATCTTTGCTTAGTGACTAACTGGTAGTGTGTGTTAATATTTTTCACATAACCCCAATTGTCTGTCTGTCACTTACTTACTGACTCACTTACTGACTGATCCACTGAGTAATGGGGTTACACCACTGGTCGACTGTCCTAGTGTTGGAATTTCCCCATTGGCCGTTACTCTTTCAAAATGAATTGGCGAGAACAGTTTCAATTACGAACTCGGGGAGCATTTACAGTGAAGCCCTGAGTCTAGCTCATTCAGTCCCGCCAAGAGTCCAAAAGCCCGAAAATACGTTTTAAAAACACACATTTACCGACCAAAACGTCCCGCAGACACAATGAGATGTGACGAAACCATTTTACCAGCCTGTACTATGGCTAGCAGCCCAAAGACTGTGTAAAAATAATGTGTAGCTGCAGTGTTTCTGATTTAACGGTGTGTTAACGCTGTGTTTATTTGCTTTGAAAGTTGTCACGGCATGGATATAAAGTCACACAGCTGATGGACTGTTAGCCTAGTTTGCTAATTCAACGTAAACATATGGATTATATATGTTTACAGACATCCGCGGATATAAACAGATGAAAGAGCAGGGGGGGGGAGTTAACAGATAATTAGAATAGTTATTTTTTAAATCAAAGATTGCAAGATATGAGTGGAAAGTATTGTTCTTGCAACTGCATATCCTTTTTTGCCTCAGACATAGCTTCATCTTGTCATGTGATACGTTACTTCTATACACTTCAACCACAAACATCACTTGGACCACTAAAGATGGACATTTGATATCCAGGAATTCAGATCATAAAGACGATCATTGACTATCCCTGTAACACATGGTCCAGCCATATACTGGGTTTTGACTACTCTTGTTTTTAGTCACAAAAAAAGTGATTATCAGAATTGTTGGTGATTATTTTTCTGTCTTTGACTAACTAATCGATTCATTGACAGATCGTTACAACTCTACATTTCATAACTAAGTAATGAGACGCTCATACACAAGTTTGAAATATAATACAGCAGTGCTATATTTAACCAAAAGAGAAGCTACAACACAATGTAGAAAACAGCAGCAATTGAAGTTTGTGTCACCTCAAGCTGAACAAATATTTGGTTTAAATCATAACACTTACTTAAGATGAAAACCTCAGATTAAGTAAAAGATGTAAATGTTTCCCAGAAGAAACCCTGAGTAGAAAATAAGTTTGTTTTCGCAGACTCAAACGAGCCAGGGAAAAATATTGTAATCACTGGAAAAACTGAAAAGCATCAAAACTCCTGTTGTGTAAGTGGAACTTGTTAGTGGCAGCAGGGGAACAGTGTTTGTGTTGGACTATGTAAGGTGAATGGATGGAATGACTCAATACAGTCATTACAGGAGTCAATTTGGGCGTCTTTTCAAGTACTGTTCTGAGTTTCCCATAGTGGTTGCTAAACCTGGGACCTGTTTTACAAGAATGTGGTTGAGTTTGCTAATAACAATTTTATCAGATTGTTTTATAGAATTTTAAAAATGTGCCTATATGGAAATGAATGGGATATTGTTATGAAATGTGCATCTAATTATTAAAATGTTGCAGTAAAACAACATGGAAAATCATCACAAAGATACCTCGAAACTCATATAAGAATACACTGGTTTTAGTGATTATTGTTTCTAATAATTTGATTACATTATTTTATAGAATTTCAATATTGGAATCTATAGCACTGAATGGGTGATTGATTTTGCTTAGTTATGTGATTATTAAAAAATGATGCGGTGAAAGCACAAGAAAGTCATTGCAGATGTGTCTCAACAAAAAAAAAAAAGAAATAAAATGGAAACCTTTCTGTTTAAAACAACCTACGTGGCCAAGTGAGTATAGATTTCTGAGTTTACAAGGTGTACTTGAATGCATCATGGAGTCCCAGTCAGAACCTAGGACCTTTTTAAAGTGATGTAGACACAATCGATTTCTATTTATTTATTTTTAAATTTAATTTATTTCACATTGAGTAAACATTAGTAAAAGAGAACAATAACTAAAAAAAAAAAAAAGAGAGAAATATGTAGAAGGAGCCAATGAAACCCATAAGGCCTTGTTGGGTGGCCCTCCTATTGTGAGACATACAACAGAAAAATTAAATGGCATGATGTGACCGCAGTCTTCTCTGCATCAGGAAGACTCGTAAAGAATCATGTTTAATTCAGAATGTGCACAGAGAGGAGGGGCTTAGTAAGATTTTATCAAAGTAAAAAAAAGAGCGAAAGAAAATCAATATTAGGTGGTCAATCTGGATTTTGTGGTGGGATGCCACAAATGAATTAATGTATGAGAAACACTGCTGTTGAATATGGTGCTTGCTGGAGATGACTGGAGGTCAATCCTTCCATACCAGAATGTGGATTTCATGGCCTGTGGTTAAAGGTTAAAATAAATAAATATGACACTGGGCGTTATCCCAATGCTGAAATCCAACTAAAAATCAAAAACAAGTCCAGGTGATTCTAAAAATACTACAGGAGGAGAAATTTAGCTGCGGTACAATTTCTATGGAGAGAAAAAACAAATCCAACTCTGTGAAAAGAAGGGAAATATTATTGTCCAAAACCAAACAAGAAGACAAAATTGCGAGATTACTCTTTTCTTTCAAAATCCGTATGAATGAGGAAGTGAATATGAACCAACTATTTTGATGATCATAAAAAATAATAAAAAAAGCTTTGCAAGATTGTTTATTGTGCCTGTGAGATTACACCAATTTGTGAGTATTCAGAAAAGCACTGCTGGAATAAAACAGCTATTTTCTTTCAAAATTTACCAATGATAAAGAATGTTTTTTTTCCCCCTAATAATTCAGCATCTTCCTCCCCTGAGTTTTGCATTTCTGGACCTGTTAAGATAAGTCATACTATTCAAAGGAATAGCTTCTGAAGAAGAAGTGACAGCACAGTGCCAATCTCTCCTATCAAGTCTTTTTATTTTCCTTTGCGCATTCACTTCAGTGGGTTTCTTGTCTTTCAAGAAATGTATTGATGGTGCCCAACACACACTCGTGAAAATGTGCTGCCAGTGTCCACAGTAACATTTTTTTCCCCCACTGAGCCACTTGGCCAGTAGATCAGAGTTTCACTGGCCCGGCTGCCAAAAACTAAAAATAACTTCTTTTTTCCCCCCATAATATTGGTGATTTATTCAGTGCATACATAATATGTACAGTGGTGTTCCCTTTAGATTTGGTTGTTTTCTTTAGTTATGGATATGTAATGTTACTATATTACACAGATATGCAAAATATCAAATTAGGCACATGTTGGATTAGTAAATGAATGGTGTGTAAATGTAGTTTTCTCCATATTGTGTGTGAAGTCAGAGAGCATGTAATACACACAGTTTATGATAGTAACATTTCAGTGAGTATATGGATAACCTTGATACTTGACTATTGTGTCAAGAGCTGGAAAATATGGTGAGAGATCTGCAGAAAGATTCTCCTTAAGATAAGATAGTGAGAGAAGGAACATAAAGGCGTTTTTGTGTGTGCATGTGTTCACTCCAAACTCCACCTGTCCACTACAGACAGAGTCGAACTGTTTTCCTGTTTAACTTCCCATTAAAGGGGAGTTTTTCCTTGCTTGCTCTCGGGAGAATGTTAGGTCTCTTTAAATTAAATTGAAGAGTATGGTCTCTGGAACGTTTATTGTGATTTGGTACTACATAGATAAAAATTGATTGATTGTATTGCATAAAAGAAGAGGAGAAATACAGATGAGGAACAAGAAACAGAAAGTTACAACACAGTAAATCATCTGTTTAGTGTTTGATGGTTATAAAGGTTTCCAAAGACTGGACTAAACCTGTAATACCAAATTTATCCAGTAGGTGTCGAAACTTAACTCAGTCGCTCTCCATAATGAGAGTCCATTAATGAAAGTGTAGCTGCACCATAGTCGAGTATTTTTATTTCTCACAACAGCTATTCAAAATTTAACTTTGGTTCTTTAGCTACGATGCTGTGTGTTGCCATGGAGACAGCGTGGTACAGCTATGCCATGTTACCAGTGTTAGCCTTGCTTAATAGCTGCTAGTTGCCATGCAAGCTGTAAAACGATGCGTCACATCCCTTTTTATCCACCGGTTGCTCCTCTCAGACTGCTAGAAGCTGTCAGCAGCTCAGCAGGGTTTATCTTAGTTATTGTGAGATTAGCGCTGTTAGCCCGGGTTAGCAAACATCCTACAGCTAGGGGGGATAAGCAGCAGCAGCAGCCGACCTAGCCAGTCTCTGAGCCTCTGTGTGAGATACTTAGACGTCTCTTAATGACAAATGTTGGTTCAGTCGGTTTGCATAAACCAATATACACATGTATATGAGGCTGGACTGGCTAAACTGGAACCCAACTAAACCCTAATGGCTATTTATTTGTGCTTTAGTAATCGCTGTGAAACAATAAAAAAATAAAGTTTAATTTCTCACATCTTCTTTAAAATGAGTCGGAAAGCTGACAGCAAAGCCAACTCTACTTTTAATTCATCCTAAACTGTATCCCCATGACTCTGATCGCCTGTTACTGGCCATCAGTTAAATCAGACCCTGGTTGCTGGTGAAAAGCATAAAATTTAAAGGTGGTGTAGTTTCCAGTTTCAGCTATAATATATAAGATTGATCTAGCTTTTGGTTTACTTTTTCGCCATTCATATTCAAATGCCTCACTACAGACCAATAAATCACAATTCCCTGGCTGTCCATGCATCAGTAGGTCTTGTTAATAGGAGCTCTGGGAGGAATGGAGAATCACACAGTTCCCCGTTTTGACCAGTTGGTGTCAGCAGCGACAGTCCCAGCTCTTCTGACCCAGTTTGCTGAATTATACCGCTGCGTTTGAATTGTGACCCAGCGGAGGTAATCAAAGCCTCGTCGACCTTTCTTTTGTGCTCGAGTCCGGTTCCTCTGAAAGGGGAACAAGGGGGGAAACAATTGTATGGTTATCAAAAGATTGGCAGTCCCTGCTGTTGCTGTCTGCACGTTGGATGTGTGGTGGGCACAATCCATTTTTTTCCCCCTTTCTCACCAGATGGCTTTGAAGTACTGGAAATTCATTCTCACCAGGTCAGGAAATGACCACCAGCTAAACGCTAAATCTGGGAACGTCTCGGTAGCAGCATGTTGCATGTCATACACATCTCTCTGATCTTATTTCCTCCTGTCCGCCTCTTCACTTCACTAATCACTGCCAAAAAAGAAGACAAAATGCCAATCTGACCACCAGCAAATATGTGACTGGATGTTTGGCTGGCTGGGTTGGTTGGTGGGTGGCTTGCCAATTGAAGCAGAAACACTGTTGGGGGGAACAAGCCATGATTTAGAGATGCTGTTATGCTCTTAAACTCTGCTGAGTTGGTATAAAAAGAGGCTGTTGAATTTTAGGAGGGGACTAGTTATTGTAGCCTGAGGACAAATAAGAGGTTTTCTACCCTTATTCTTCCACACAAGATGCAGGGATATGAACCCAGTTGTCATCTTTTCTTGGCACATATGGGGATCTAATCAGTGTTTAGTCTTTGTAACACAACTCAAACATGGTTATTGTGCACAGTCCAGATGGGAGATTGAGCCCTCAAATCACTCCCTACTCACGACAGAGTAGGGCCTTACTGGTACAGGATTTTTGGGGCTGATACCAATATTAGGGAACTTGCTATATCGGCTGATCATCTTATATATTAACTTTATTTCTATAGCACCTCTCCAAACCGAAGTTACAAGGTGCTTCACATAATACAATATAAACAGGATAACATACACAAATAGAGGTTTTCTACCATTATTCTTCCACAGAAGATGCAGGAATATGAGATATGAACCCAATTGTCATCTTTTCTTGGCACATATGGGGATCTAATCAGTGTTTAGTCTTTTGTAACACAAGTCAAGGATGATTATTGTGCACAGGCCAGATGGTAGATATGATTATTGATCGATTTTCTTCATTTCATTGTTTTTTTATGGCTCGTACCTCATCCTCACCTCCATTAACATACCCGTGCCACAACATTAAGTCCTCTGAAGTATCTCATCATGGGCTGTTCCAATAATCCGCCCTCCTCCTTCCTCCTCTTTTCTATATTTCTCCTCTTTTTTATTTCCTTTCGCTGAAGGATGGCCACACTCCTCTCACGCTTATTTTCAGTTGCCTAGCAACCGGGAGGAGATGCTTCTTTTTTCTCCTCTCTCTCTCTCTCTCTCTCTCTCTCCCTCTCTCTCTTTCGGGGTGGTACTTTGTGATGGGAAGCGGGGGCGGGGTGAGGTGTGCATTGTTCAGGAATAAATGGCTCACGAATTCAGTTCCAGTGAAGAGAGAGAAAGAGAGAGAGAGAGGGAGGCGGGCGAGGAGCTCGTTTTTTTTGTTTGTTTTTAAGTAAAAGCATTCATCGAATGACAGCCTTGTTCCATTACTGGGTTTCTGACTCAATTAGCGCTCCCCATTCACCTGGGCGTCACCACTGTTATGGTAATGGGATGGCATCCTAATTATCTCTGTGCCAGTGAGAGTAAGGCGAGGTGCCAGCGTGTGTGTAACCAGCGTGTGTGACTCAAACAAACTTTGAAGAGAAAGAGGCTGAAGTCGACAGCGAGGGTCTCTTCAGTCTCTCAGCACTTCTGCATCACCAAATTCTGGAGACAGATACTTGTTTTTTTTTCTTTCTGTTCATGTGATTTTCTTTGCTGGCAAGATGCTTTTTCTTCATCCTCCAGCATGTCATGATAGGTCGTACTATTGCATTATATAACAAATACAATGGCTGTCCCTGAAATCCCTCCGTACTTACTATAAAGTAGAGCCTGACTGATACAGGAGTTTTCTGGGCCAATGCCGCTGTATTGATAATCTTATATAATAAACTTTATTTCTAAAGCACCACTCCAAACCGAAGTGAAAAGGTGCTTCACATAATACAATATTAACAGGATAACATACTCAAAAACACAATAAGAACAATAAAAAGCATAAAAACATTAAACAATGAGTGAAATTACAAAAAGCAGCAATTATACAATACCACAGAAATGACTGAAATGTCTGTAGGTGGGTCTTTAGAAGCTTTTTAAAATGAGGCGCTGACTCAGCTGATCTGATACTGAGGGGGAGTTTGTTCCCTTTTGCTTAATATATGCAGAACATGTTCATAAATGTGGCCAAGATGTGTAACGGAGGCAGGATATTTTAAAGTTTAACTATAAACTCTATTGTATAAAATGACAGAACAGTGAACTTGAATGTAATTATTATAAATATTAAAACACATACAACAACAAAAAGGGTATATATCAAACTTGAATTAAGAAAAAAGGATCCACCGGTCTCTGGAGGTGACGTAATCATTCTATAGCAGTTTCGATTGTCGTGTAATCGTTGTGCGACAGTTTTGACCGTGACATCACCGAGGGGATGCACAAATAGCATAACAACTCAACAAATAAAAACAACAACTTCATCGTCGGTCCACTTATCATACGTCTTCCTGTCCATCTCCATCTTCTACTCAGGCGGGGAGTTCCGGTCCTCTGAAATGAGGCCAACGCGGAAGTAACTTAAAACTGCATTCTATCAAAAGGACTTCCGTCTCTATACAAGTCAATGGAGAATTCACCAACTTCTCACTTGATTTCTAACCTCAGTAAACGTTTTCAAAATGTGTTTATGGTCTCAATCGCTAGTTTAAAGCCTTCTTCAATGCAGTATGATGTTCATTTGTGAAATTTTGGCCTCCCTGATTTTATATTTGACGATAAAGCAGGGTATGCATTAGGGCGTGGCTACGTCGTGATTGACAGGTTGATTGGTTCACAGGTTCAGGATCGCGGACAGATAGATTTAAGGAAATAGCCGTGAACTTGTTTCACACCAACAGTTTTCTCCGGAGTTTTGTGGTTATAGTCGTAACAGTTAACTTGGTTAGCATCACCAGGTTGCTGGGGTAGACTGTGGTAGATCCAGCCCTCGCAACCTCCCTCGCTCCGTCATCTTGCTCTTTCTGATGCCCATATAAGTAGAATCCGTGTTTTTATTTTTCCCGGGAGGCACCTGAAATTTTCAAGATGACACTGCTCAGATCCGATACTATTGGCCTTCGAGCAGCAGTCCACAAACCAATGGGTGACGTCACGGATGTTACGTCCATTTCTTATATACAGTCTATACTTCTACTACTACTCCTGACGTCACATCCTGCTTTGAGTATCAGCGCAGAGCCAATTTCAAGCCTGACCGATGAATTTTTCGGGGCTGCACAGAGTAAATACCCCGAGGCAGGGACTTGTTTTGCCCCCGTAAAAGTTCCGGTAGATTGTCCTTTATGGGCGGCTCCTGCTATGGAGACACGCGCCAACGGTTACAACCCCCTAAAATTACCCCGAACTTCCTCCAGTGGAAACGGCCCATTGGCTGATATATCGGTGCATCTCTTGTTAAAACCATTTCAATGTAGGAAAAAAGCATGTTTTGAATGAGTTAATAAAGGAGGAATTTTATACACAGCCAATAAATAAATACACAGGAGATAATGTCTGTTTATTTCAATCTTCTGTCAAACAAGAACTTTAAAGAGTCTCTGTTGGTCTCGAGTGTCCAAAGCTATAACTGCTCTGAATCGGGGAGCACACTCTGTACTGCCAGACGTCCAATTATTTTATTCAGTTACTAAATTTGTTTACTTCAGAGGAAGAAGAAGAAGAAGACTTGTGGGTCCGTCCCGCCGCCTTCAAAATCTATGAATTAAATTAAGTCATTTGAACAGTTGTGAGCGCTCGTTGTGTCGCTGGATGTGCGTCCTCAGGCGAAGCGGAGATGTTTTTCTCAGAAGCTGACAGGTAGTGTGAAGCCTGTGCAAACACACACAGATCCAAAGTTTGGTTGCATTTTCAGAGAATTTCTTGGTTCATGGGGCAGGAATAGTGAAAATTTGACGTGAGAGTAGATGACACTGATTGTGATTACAGAAGGGAGGGTATGGAGCAGATCCCAGCGCCTTCCTCCTCACCTCCCAGTGGAGTGTTAGAGAGAGAGAGAGAGAGAGAGAGAGAGAGAGAGAGAGAGAGAGAGAGAGAGAGAGAGAGAGAGAGAGAGAGAGAGAGAGAGAGAGAGAGAGAGAGAGAGAGAGAGAGAGAGAGAGAGAGAGAGAGCCCCTCGTGTAATTAACGTGACCCCAGGAGACGTCTTTAGTGAGTTTGGAAGGAGTAGAAGTGCTGTGTGAAGAAGATTCATCTTTAACATACCACAAAACTGCCAACTGGATACAATTAGATTTTTGCCTCCAATTTAGTTTAATTTGCTCTTTGGGAACAAGTTTAAATGCCTTCAATCAAACATGGAACATCACTTCATTTGTATCAAGAAAATGAAGAATTTGTGAGTTCTTTAAGTGTACAGAAAACATTAAGAAACTCAATTAGAGCTCATTATTCATTCCTTTTTTTGTTTTTGTTTTTTACTATTATAGCACTTCAGTTACATTACTGTGTATGAAAAGTGCTACAAAAAATGGAGAAAGTTCTTTTAAGTGTGTAAAAAAACTTTAAGAAACTCAAATAGAGCTGCAACCATTAGGAGATAAATCGATTAGTAGTCAATTATAAAGTTAACCAGCAACTATTTTATTAATTGGTTAACTATATTGAGTCATTTTAAGAGAACAATGTCCAAATTCTCTGATTCTAGCTTCTCAATGGTATTTATTTTATGGTTTCTTTAGTGCATGTATGACAGTAAACGGACTATCTTTGGTTTATGGACTGTAGAGACTGTCAGGACTCTTCACATTAGCAGCTAAGAGTCTATTCATGTCACATTGGCTAAGTGAGTAGTGTCCTCCATTCCTCACTGTGTGCATCCTGAGTGGAGACTGCAGAAGAATTAAAGGTAAATAACTCTGTCCCCAACCATAATGGCAGTCTGCGTTTTTACAGAAGAGTAGTAACCCAACCCGTAACCCCCCAATGCATCATTATGGTATTATATTATCATTATATCAGAGGTATAAATGACAATAATATCGTTTATCGTGATTATTTCTGAGACAATATTGGCGCTTTTCCACTATACAGTTCCAGCACGACTCGCCTCGCCTCGCCTCGGTACGGTTCCAGAACAGATCTTTTCCCTACAAAAAAGTACCTACTCAACGTGGGCGGGGTCGTCATAGCACGGCTCCATGAAATTGCTGTGACTTCGTTTTATACGTGACACAAACACATAAACAATGGAGGACATTGAGGTAGTGGTGTATTTGCTGCTGTATGAGGCTTTCTGTCACACAAAGCAAGAAAATTGAGCCGTATGGTTGTAACGCTGTTGCCGGTATTTAAAAATGCCGGGTTTGATTCTTATGTGGGACGGCTCATGACTCCTCCAGCGACAACTCTTCTGACCAATCAGTGGCCGGCAGTCTGGTGACGTCACATTTAGTATCGGCTTGGCTTGCTTGGAACCTCACCAGAGCAGGTTCTAAAAAAGTACCAGGTACCAGGTACTTTTCCTAGTGGAAACGCAAAAAAAACTGAGGCGACGCGAGGCGAGCCGAGGCGAGTCATGCTGGAACTGTGTAGTGGAAAAGCGCCATATATCGTCCCATTTTCGTCCCAATTTTCTGATATTTTATAGCCTAAACAACAAGAAAGTAATTAACAGCAGCCCCAAACTCAGTGTTTACAAAACATAAATTTTCTTCTAAGTAGATACTCAATACTTTTTATACCACATGATAGCAGATGACTTTGGTTAATACACATTTTATGGTGCAAAGCATGTAAAACATCTGTATCTGCGTCACCAAACACAGCTGGACTTAAACTGCTGTTTTCTGCTGTTTCCCATTTATACTTTTAAAATAGAAAAAGTACACCTATTGATTATTAATGAACATTTAAACTGAATTACGGTAGAAAAATAGTTTAATAATGATGGCTTACATCAGAAATGATCCCAGCCCACTACCAGATTGAAGTTATTAAAGAACTTTAAATCAGTATTGCAAGAAATATTTTGGAAAGATTGAATGTTTTTGGCAGTGAATCAGCAGGAGGAGCAGAGAAGGGTCTCTATTTTTTTTGGAAGGACAAAGACATGGGGGGGGGGCGGGAAGGAGGAGGAAGAGGAGGAGGAGGGCGAGGAGGGTGACTGAGTGTGAGAAACAAAAGAACAGAGGCCGCAGTCGGTACACGCTCCTCTATTCAGCGGCCGAGCTAATCCACATGCTATAGCTAGCTTCACCCCATTCACAGCAGGGGGGGTCGAGGACGTCCGGCTGACCTCCCGTCTAATTTAGGTTAGCAGGCTCCCCACTGTACCCATCCACTGCTGCGCGGTTACTCGGTTATGTGTCTGCACTTTACTACTTCTGAAAGGCTCCGTACTCCAAGCTTTATTAAAGTTTTAGAGCGTGCATCAATAATGAGACTTATCACTTTGCAGCAGGGTCACTAACAGCACATTTGGGTATCCATGCATCCCTAAAAGAGGGAGAGAAAAAAAACTTAAATCATTTAGATTTAGAGCTCTGAAAACAGACTCATATGTTCTGAATAAAGTGGATTTTTTTTTGTTATATAATGCAGATTTCTCAATGAGTGTGAGAAATGTATATCTATGTTTGGTGGTTTTAACAGCTGCCACATTAAATAAGTAAAATACAGTGATTTGTGTACAGTAGTTGAATCATAAAGAGAGGAAAAACAGCACCATCACTGTTAGTATTTATGTTCGAGTTGACTGAAAATAGCTAAATATTTAATTTAGCATGTTATATCCATACACATTTCATCTCTCGTGGTCGTATCTTGTTTCTTTTTCAGCTTTAATCAGCTGTGCTTTGTTTAGTTGCTGATTTTCCGTTAATCCTGGTCTGCATTTGGTGGTTGCGGCTCCAATTAAGTGATGCAAAAAGAAGAAGTGATTTGTGGAGCCTGAAGGGATAAAAGGATGCTAACACACAGGGAGGATAAATGGTTGAAGAAATAGTCAGAAATGAATGGAAATATCTCAAATATACTGTGATGTTTTTCTTTAAAGTTATGAAGGCTCGGGTAGAGATTTACTTTCATGTTATTTAGTCGTTTTAAAGCAATGACAGCTCACATTTTCCTCATTTTTCTATAATATTTAATTGATATCTAATCTAACAAGTGTGTGTGTGTGTGTGTGTTTAACTTTTAAATCAAAATGAAAAATGCATCACAGATCAAAGAGCAGATAGGATTTGTTAATATTATATGAGATCATTCAATTGATTACATATATATGATACAGTGTGTTTTCTATGGAGTTTAATTGATGATGTTGTGATTACTGCAGGAAATGTGGTAGCAGGCTCACTGATGGTCGTGTGTGTGTGTGTGTGTGTGTGTGTGTGTGTGTGTGTGTGTGTGTGTGTGTGTGTGTATGTGTGTATGTGTGTATGTGTGTGTGTGTGTGTGTGTGGTTTAAACAGCAGGTAAACACACAGCGGTCTCTAATGCTCGGCTTCATACTCTTTTCAATTTGTCGAAACTGACAGACTGCGGCCCCCCCTTTCTCCCCTCACGCCTCCTTCGAACTGTGTGTGTGTGTGTGTGTGCGTGTGTCCCGTTGTATCTCTAGCGGTTGGCTTTTTTTTTTTCTTTCTTTCTTTCTTGCTTTTTTTTTTAGCTCTCAACTAGACAAACCATTTTGATTGGCCTGCTTTCTCCACTGTCTTTCACCAGTGCCCCCCCCTTCCTTCCCTCATCCTCCACCAGCTGCCTCCCTCCTCCTCCCCCTCTCTCACATATCTCTTTATCTGCTCCCCCTCTTCTTCTTCTTCTTCTTCTTCCTTTCTCTCTTCATCTTCCTTTTTATTTCTCTTCTCCCTTCCTACTTCTTTTCCCTTCATCTTTCTCCCTTTCTCTTGCCTTCCCTTCCTCGTTTCTTAGCACCTTTTTGCTCCTTTTCTCTTGCTCTTCCCCCCTTTTTTCTTAATCTGCCTCCTTTACACCCCTACTCCCTCCCTCCCTCCCTCTCTGACCATCTATCAGCAGCAGTAGTCAGTCAGTCTTTTTTTACAGCTCTCTCTCTCTCTCTCTCTCTCTCTCTCTCTCTCTCTTCCCCCCCTCCGTCCTGACGTCACTCTGTTTGCATAGCTATTGTCTTACAGCGGCTGCAGCAGCGGCAGCAGCACCAGTGGCGGCCGTGGCTCTTCACCGGATTTTTAGTTTTTTCACTCCCCCCCCCCCCTCGTCCTCCCCCACTATTTCTCTCTCTTCCCTCTCCTCGGGAAAGCCTCTCTCTTTCTCTCTCTCTCTCCCTCCTCTCTCTCCTCTCTCTTCATTAGTAAATCCTACAGTGCAATGAGAAGCGAGAGAGTGACGGAGAGGAGAGGATGAGAAGAAGAATATAGACTGCAGGAAAGAGGAAAGATGCGATAGCTATAAGCCCCAAAACACCAACATCTCCGTCTTTGGATTTTCCTCGGCTGTGAAGGATATTTGCTTTTTTTTTGCTTTTTTAAAAAACATTTATTGATTGATTGATTTGAATCCTCCAAAAGGCCTCCTTGTTTTTTCTTTTTTTTTTTTTTTGTGGCCGGACTAACTGAGCGTGTGTGTGCGTTTTTGGAGGAAGGCGACGGATAGCGGAGCTGGGGGCATCTGGCCGTCTGGGAGGCAGCGACGGCCGGCTGGCTGCATTGTGTTGCTTTGATGACCCCCGCTGTGTAGCTGCCTGCTCATCAACCTCCCCTCTCTCTCTCTCTCTCTCTCACCCTCCCCCCCTTCTCTCTCCTCGCTTTCCTCCTTCTCATCCTCCTCCTCCTCCTCCGCCTCCTCCTCCTCCTGCTCTCTCTCCATCACAGCTCCCGATCCAGCCATGTTCGGCACAGAGTCCTCATGTAAGTACCACCACCATCCTCCCGCCGCTTGTGTGTGTTTGTGGCTCTTTACGGGTCTTTTTAAAAAAAAAATATATTTTACATTTTTATCTCATGGAGAAGAAAGGGGGAAAAAAGGGAAACAAGCTAGGTTTGACTCTATCCCCTGCATCCCTCCATCTCCTCTCCTCTCTCCTCTCTTCTCTCTCCTGTCTCTTCTTCCTGTTTTGCCTCCATGGTTGCTAGTGGGCAGATTGCATGGGGAGAAATCTGGGATCTACCATTTTAGCACGGAGGGTCGGCACTACAAGCTAGCTGGTCATGCTGAGCTTACCGCCTGCCTTGCATTCTCTCACTCTCAGCCTCACTGTATGTGTGTGTGTGTGTGTGTGTGTGTGTGTGTGTGTCCTGTCAGGATGTGTTTGCAGTCCTCTTTCAGTGTAATGGCGTGTTTTGTTGAACGCTGTTAAGTGTGCACGAGTGAGAATGTCAGAAGATGGATGCTTTCGCCAGAGTTGCATCGTTTGGAGACGCATCAGCCTCTCTCCTCTCTCCTCTTTCTCTTTCTCTCTCTTTTCTTTTCTTCTGACTCGGTCACATTGCTGTAAGGTGCAAGTGAAGCGCTTCCAATCTCTACCGAAGCTAACATAACCCACCGCTGTTGTTGTGTGTGTGTGTGTGTGTGTATTTATATATATATATATGTATGTATGTGTGCACGTGTGTGTCTTTTGCAGCCTCCGATCGCCCTCAGAAGAGTTCAAGTGTTTCTGTAGTTGGGGAGGCCGACGTCTAACCCCCCCCCCCATCCCTGTTCTACCCCACCCTCTCGAGAAAACCTTTCACTTTGATCAATAGCATGATACCTCACTCCACTACCTGCTCGACGCTTCAAGGAAGTCTGAGCTGACCTAATTGATTCTGTCACGGCTGAACGGTCAGAGCTAAAAGTAACAACTTCTTCTTTTTGGGGCTTTTTTGTTGGACGTTATATTTGGAACTAGCTTGCTTGCACACACCGGTAGCTGCACAGGCTGTGTTGTGTGTGTTGTGTGTGTTGTGTGTGTTGTGTGGTGTGTGTCGGCATCCCGGCTGTTACAGTGAGGCAGAGATGTCATGCACCGCCTCTCTCTCTGTCGAACAGTTCGGCGATAATCTGTGGCGGAAGACACCGTGGAGTCTTCTGGAAGTGCAGCCTCCCGGTATCCGGCTCGTGTTTTATATTCCACCTAAAGCCTGACGGAGGTTGTCTCGTCCTTGTCGTCTTGGGATTCTGTATTTCTTGCCAAAATTTGAGGTCGTTTGAGGGTCAGACTTAATGCTTTCACTGAGGCAGGTTTGTCTTCAGTGTTTGCAGCCTGCCGGGTCTGTTGTGTTGATATTTATCGAGCATCAAATACATGTTTGAAGGATCCTTGTAATCACAGTTGAGAATTAATTACAACTATTTAGACTGTAAGTGTGAATGTTGAGCATTTCTGCATATGCTTATCTTTTCAATCAAACCCTTTTTTTTAAAAGATGTTTTAACATCTGTTGCAGTTGAATTTAGCTTTTCAGAAGTAGAGCAGAAGATTGAATGATGAAGAAAACAGAATAGTGTTAAATGAATAGGAGGAAGGAATTTGGTGGTGCTCCCCTTACATAGGTTTTTATTCCTAAAGGTTTCAAGGAGGTGTAAAATACTAGAAGTCAAGTAGTTTTGTCAATTCTCGTTGTTTCCGCTTCAATGTAGACAACATTTACATTAATGTGTTTATACAGTATTTTGCCTTTGGCCGTTGCTCTTTCAAATTAATCAGCGCTAACAGTTTCAGTTAAGTCTTGAGGGGGGGTGTTCACGACGGAGCGCCAAAATGAGTTTTTAAAAAACTCACATTAACCGAACCGAACCTACAAAGAGACGTGATGGATCCATTTTTATCAGCCTCTACGGTGGCTAGCAGCTAGTTAGCATCGCTAGCGTCGTTACCATAGCCGACCTATGCTGCGTGTGGCCCGTAGACTGTTAGCCTAGCATGCTAATCATATAGATGAGACAAATGCAGATAGAAACCAATAAAAGACCATATTTCTTTCAAATTAAACTTCCCAAGATATGAGTGGAAAGTATTGTTCCTGAAGCTGCATTTTTTCTTCCTTTTTTGACTCAGACATTTATGTTATGCTGCTTCAGTTCACTTTAACAATAAATATTACTGGAACCACTACAGCAAATTTGTAGATGAACATTTCATATCCAAGAAATGCACATTATAGCCCCCATCACTGACTTCCTGTAGCACATTGGCCACGTTTTCACACACTGACCATTCACGCTCGAGCCAAGGTTTTGACCCAGGCTTGTTGCTGGAGGCCTCTGTGTTCACACCCCTGCTGCCTCGCCGGCCTGGACTCACTGAAATGAATGAAAAGACTGTTGTTGTTTTTTCCCTGCAGAGCTAAAGTCAATCTGAGCGTGGTTGTTGTGTACAGCTACCACCAACCAATATAGACCTATTAAATGTTTGCTTTTCATGGAAATTGGCTTTTTCTTGCGTCGACGGTGCTTTGTGCAAATTCATTCATAGCTTTTCCTTTTAAATTACCTTGGAAACAAACATAAAGTGGCAAAATTATAATGCCCATTTATTGTTTTTAAAAGGACATTAGGGTTCTGTAGGTCCGTAGGTCAAGGTAATAAACTCACCAGCATTTATTGAAACACTCAGAGGCAAGTGGAGGCTCTTTTTTTATAGGCTTTTTCATTGGAATTGCTTTGCTAGGAAACAGCTTGGGTGCAAGTTTGTTTCCAAGTAGCAAACACTGCATCAGAATACACTACAGAGGGGAAATTACCTTGGGACACATTTAGAAAGTTTTTGATTCAATACAGTGAAATTGTCTCTAGAAATGAAGCCTCTATTAGAAAGAGTTCTTAAAAGTGAAATCTTCTGACTTATCTTGTTATTTTTTTGACAGTAAATGAGACTTTTAATGTTTTTTATGACAGGCCTTTCCATTGTGATGGTGCAAATCAGGATATTCTGCTGTTGTCACAATCACATTGTGCAAGCTTGACCGCAGAGTCACCTGGCTTTGACAGCGGCACTCACTCGTAACTAGGATGTCACAAGCCCTGATCTCCATGGCAGTGTGTGCCATGGAGGGAAAACACTCAGCGGTGTTAAATTTGTGCATTTAATAAGTCGCATCTGATCTCAAGTGGATCCAGATTGAGAGGAACAAAAACCTGGCGAGGTCTCACATCCTCACATGGCTGGAGTTCCCCAACACTGTGCTGCTGTTAAAACTCACTCCCACATCACAAGATAAGAGAATAATTAAAAACTGTTTTTAAATATTTGCTTTTAATAAACAATCCATAACATTTTGAGACATTGGCTTAATCACAGTGTATAGTCTATTGCCAAACTATCACTAAAGAAAAAATGGATGCTTCTATCATCTTATGTGCTTTATTTTACTGTAGATCAGTGTTCAGATTTTGAGAGAAAAATGCCCAAATTCTCTGATTCCAGCTTCACAATGGTATTTATTTTCTGGTTTCTCTTGTCCTGTATGACAGTAAACGGACTATCTTTGGTTTATGGACTGTAGAGACTGTCAGGACTCTTCACATTAGCAGCTAAGAGTCTATTCATGTCACATTGGCTAAGTGAGTAGTGTCTTCCATTCCTCACTGTGCTCGTCCAGAGTGGAGACTGCAGAAGAATTAAAGGTAAATAACTTTGTCCCCAAACATAATGGCAATCTGGATTTTTTACAGAAGTGTAGTACTCACTCTCCAATCCCACCCCCTCCTTACATTATTATGCTATTATATTATCATTATATCAGTGGTATAAAATTATCTTCAAAGGACAATAATATTGTTAATCGCGATTATTTCTGAGGGAATATATCGTCCAACAAAAGTAGTTACCATGACAATCCCAAGGTTTCAGTCTATTATCAAACTGTCACTGGACAAAAAAATGAAGCCTCTATCAACTTATGTGCTGCATTTTATACTGTGGGTTAGGGTTAGCTCAAGTTTGGTGGGAAATGTGGTAAAATGTTTTCTGGCACCAAACAGAGAAACTTTCTACTTCACTACCA